>NC_053155.1:313617318-313917318 GCF_016835505.1 Polypterus senegalus | reverse complement strand
TCAAAAGGGTCTTTCACTGCTTCTGGACATTCATTTCGAAGGTGCTAGGGAGTTGGTCAGTTTGTGGTCTACCATGCTTTTGTCTGGATTCCTGACCATTTTGCTCGGTTTTTGACTTTGCCTTAGGATTGTGCATTGGAACTCGTTGGCTTTGGATTGTCCTTGCTGGCAACTCCTTTTGTGCATTGTGTGCTCTACAAAAGCTTTTCATGTACAGTGGACCCTTGACTTATGAACTCAATACGTTCACGAGGGCTGGTTGTAACTCCAATTGGTTGTAAGTCAAGACTATTTTTCCCATAAGAAATAATGGAAATACCCATAATGCATTCCGAACCTCCCACAGCATCACTTAGTTAACCTTTTCATAATAAAAAAGGGGTGTATAATGTGCATAATTTACAAAAAAATACCAATAATTTTTCTAATGTACTAACCAAAAAGTTTTAAAAAGTGCCTAGCCTACCAGAAACAACAATTTCATATTGTACTCACCATTTAAGTTAACATCTTTGGGCTGCAGGAAGGGAGGAGGAGGAGGAGAATGAAATGGAAGGTGGTTATTGTTTGGAAGGAGCTTCCTTATACAAATCTTTTCTTTGTAAAATTGTCGAGATGGTGGATTTCGACATGCTGTACATAATAGCGAGATCGGTCACACGAACAGCACTCTCATATTTCCACACAATTTCCTTCTTCGATTCGATTGTGATCGCTTTCTTTACCTTTGTTACACTCTCTTCCTTCCTTAGCTTCTTTTCTAGCTTTTTTGGGGACATTTTGATAGCAAATATCAAAATAAATTATATAAATCACTGCACTGACCAAAATTACGCCCAGAAACACATGTATCTGGGTTCCAACTGACTCTTATGAACGCTCTCAGCTGTTTGTTTACAATCGTACAAGCGGATACACGTGACCGCATTCGGATCGTAACGCAAGACGTTGGTCGTAATTCAAAACAAAAATTTTTGTCGTAAACCAAGTTGTTCGTATGTCAGGCCAGTCATATATCGAGGGTCGACTGTACTTGCGTAGATTTTTTGTGATAATAAATCTTTTATTTCATAAAGATTCTATGTGGTCCTTTTTGTATCTAGCCAGGGTTTTTAAACAGGATTTCCCCCTCTAGTGGCCCTTGTTGGCAGTGCGTTTAGGACTTACATCCTTTGGAACTCTTGTTCATAACAATTAAGGCCTACCTCTCCAAGTGAAGCCTTAGGATTTCCTACTTTGAGGGTCTAAACTTGAAATGCTTCCTAAATCTAGCCTCAGGTTTCTTTGAGGCAAAATCAACAAAATGGGATTTCTTTAACAATAAGGCACAAAAAAGGGAATGCTCGGATACAAAAAAAAAAAACTTTAGAAATCCTTAAGGAAGGTAAATTTTCCAAAACTTTTAGTTCAATAAAAAGTTGTCAAAAATGAAAACAAAATGTCTGGTTCTATCCACAAGCACACAAACCAAGTCTACAATCTAGAAATCAGAAACCTAAAATCAGAGCAAGCAAGAGATCAAAAACAGAAAAATCCTTAAAACAAAGTATTTACATATGGCTATTGTCCAACACTCAATACTAATCTGAAGGCCTAACCCACGGCCAGGATTTAAATAAGCAGGGGGAGAGCCTTCAGTAGTCCATCATGGTGGCCCGACTCCCTGAAACTCTATGTGAGAGGGACAGGGCACATAACTAAACACGTTATGATATACTGTAATACATGACCATCACACAAAACAAAATCCAAAGCATAACATACTGTCATGGACACCAGGCATGGGGTGGCTCATAGTTTCTTATCCAGAAGGGGGTCCGGTTTAATATAAGGACGGGGGGAGACTAATCACATGGACTATTTGCTCCCTCAGTACAATAGATGGCAGTCTTCCTGGGTTACAGTGTCTGCACAGATAACTGCAAGGCAGGCTGGGAATTGCAGTCCTGTTAGGTGCTGCCAGATGGAGCTGCAGGAACAGACTGTCCCCACTTTAACCCTCCGTCAGGCACAGTGCAATTTGTCACACGTACGGGCGCAAGGTGTCTGTCAGGCACAAGTCAGAAATACTATTTAAAATAGGAATTCAAAATGCGAGTTAACAGTTAGGTGTAATGCTTTAAAAATACAACCTGTACATAGCTACACATGATTGCATTTTCAATGATTTTATCAGTTTATTCCACTTTTAACAAAAGACAAAATATCTGAGTACATTGTGCAAAAAATTTTGTACACGACACAGAGGATGTTCTTTGAAACAAATGTTTATGTAAGAAGGACGTTATCTTCATGTAACTGAACTCGTCATCTTCATTGCATAGAAAGAAAGAAATGTAGGCAACAAAGAATTAGACGTGCATATGGAGTGAAATTGTACTATCTGGTGCAGTGTGCCTAATAGGAACGGTGACAAAATATAAAGTAATACTGTATATGAGAATGCATTATATTATATTATCTCACACAAGTAAAGCAAAAGTAAAAAATAAAAAAAATTCTATTCTGTCACTAATGACATACTGTATATGGGTGCAATGTGCCTGTGGGATCTCTGACACCATATCTGCCTTCCACGATGTTGAATCTGCGACTGCTCATCACGTTGTTCACTGGCACGTGATGTGTGAGGTTGGTTTAGATGCGAGTCCAGCTCCGCCAATCAGAACATGAGATATCCGAAATTGTGTCATTTCTGTGCCTGTTCAGATCAGTTGCACCTGACGGAGGGTTAATGAACTTCCACTTGACTTGGAAGCACTTCCTAGATATGATGTGGTGGCACTAGAAGTGCTCTTAGGTCTAGCATAAAAGGAGCTGAGTTTCCAGTATATGGAGTCAGAGTTGGGTGAAAATACATTAGAGGTGTGGAAGGAGACAAGAAGATTATTGAACTGTTGTGGAAAGGATTTGGAGGTATGGTAATATATACAGTAGAACCTTGGATTGCAAGTAACTTGGTCTACAAGTGTTTTGCAAGATAAACTTGATAAACAAGCGAGGTCTTGCAATACGAGTAGTAGGTATACGCTTTGGCTGCCGTGCGTCACGTGATCACAACTGAGCCAATGGTGGTTGTCTCTCCGTGAGATTGTGGCTAATCGTCTCCCGTGCTCGGTCTCTGTCAGCGTGCCTCACTCATATAGTCAACATCCGTACGAGTGTATACTGTTTACTATAGCATTGTGATCACGTTTGTGTGTGTTGTAACGTACGAGTCCCTGTCTTGCACCCCCAAAACACGAAGCTAAGTCTCAGAACTTTAACAAAAGCAGCTTTAATTCAGCTTGAAACCAGAACAGCACGGGTTATGCATTGTAGCGTGATCTGCCACTCTCCTATACACAGACACAGCAATCAGGCAGGGTCGTGGCCTGGTTAGTGGCCAGGTAATACTGTTCCCTTGCATTTATAATGTTTCGTGCATTACCCATCAATGGCAGGCGCTTATGGAGTGACCGCAATATTTTCGGATTCGCTTTTGCAGCGAACTGCTACAGTGCTGGGAGCCAGCGGTTGCTTCGGGATGCTCTTCCGCGTGTCGTCCCATTGGGGGGAGTCCCAAAGGACTTTGGAAACCTTACAGTGCGTAAAGCATTTTTGAATTTTGTGTCCAAGTGTAGTGACTCTTCAGGCAAAAGCAACTGCCTTTGGAGAGGATCCTCGTTAAAGTCACAAACAGAGAAGACGATTCCAGTGAGCCAACGGATAGCAGGAATTCTGTAGTTATAATGAAAGCTGTTGTACATAATAACCCTCCTCCTCCACTCCTCTCTCTCGTCTCCCTCACCCCAGCCATGATTCTTTTCAAAGGTAAAGTGCAGGTTAATTTGTTCTATGTATTTTTACTTTATATTTTCTATTAACCATTTTTATATGGATATTTTTAGGTTGTGGAACGAATCATCTGAGTTTCCATTATTTCTTAAGGGGAAATTTGCTTTGGATTATGAGCACGTTTCCAGAACAAATTATGCTCACAAACCAAGGCACCACTGCATATATATATATATATATATATATATATATATATATATATATATATATATATATATATATATATATATATATATATATATATATATATATATATATATATAAATATTTGATATGTATTTCTATACAGTGGTACCTCGGTATACATCCTTAATCCATTCCAGATCCTTTGACTTATACCAAACAGGACGTATACCAAACTAATTTTTCCCATAAGAAATAAAGGGAAAATGATTAATCTGCTCTCATGAAAAAAAATCCTATTGTTATTGGCATATTATACATTGATGGGGTTGTATAAACACTGCTTAATAATAAAATACATAAATACAAAAGCAATTAAATTTAACCTCACTTTACTTTTTAATGACGTCTTTGTTTTTCACAGTCGTAGATATCGGCGTTCTCGGCATACGGTATGCAGCAGCCAAGTCCCGGCTACGCATGTCACCTTCATCCTTTTCAACAATCAATTCAAATTTACGCGAAAAAACACAAAATCACGTGAAAATTCACAGAGAGTTATATCGCGTACTGACGCTCGTGGGCAGTCTTGGCTTTGTCTCGAGGGAGGTAAACAAGGGTAGCGTGCGGTGTTCTAGCACGAGAGTCGTATTCCAAACAAAGGTCGTATACCAAGCAAAATTTTTCGAGTCCAAACAGGACGTATACCAAGTTGGACTTATTCCAAAGCGGACGTATACCGAGGTACCACTGTATATGTATTTAAATATAGGAAGCAGCGATCGATTTTCCAAAACCCCCTCTTAAACGGTGATACAATGGGAAAAAAAATGCAGTTTTTTTTTTAACCTCCTCTTTGCTTGATTAGCTGCTGGCTTGCTGCTTCTGCTGACACGCCACGTGATCTGCGATTCGAACATTTAAAAGCCTGTACAACAGCTGTCCTACTCTTTGTCTTTTATTTCCGGCCCCAGGAGTGGTTATAATCAGAAAGAGAGAGTAGGCGCCTCCTATAGCCTTTGATGAGTGTCTGGATTCTGGATGGAGGTGTTGTTATCCATTCTTCATACAAAATCTCTCCAGTTCAGTTCAATTTGATGGCTGCCCAGCATGGACAGCCTGCTTCAAATCATCCCATAGATTTTCGATGATATTCAAGTCAGCGGACTGTGACAGCCATTCCAGAACATTGCACTTCTCCCTCTGCATGAAGGCCTTTGTAGATTTCCAGCTGTGTTTTGGGTCCTTGTCTTGTTGGAATATCCAACCCCTGCGTAACTTCAACTTTGAGACTGATGCTTGAACATTATCCTGAAGAATTTGTTGATGTTGGGTTGAATTCATCCGACCCTTGACTTTAACAAGGGCCACAGTCCCTGAACTGGCCACACAGCACCACAGCATGATGGGACCTCCACCAAATTTGACAGGAGGTAGCAGGTGTTTTTCTTGGAATGCGGTTTTCTTCTTCCGCCATGCAAAGCGCTTTTTGTTCTGACCAAATAACTCCATTTTTGTCTCATCAGTCCAAAGCACTTTGCTCCAAAATGACTCTGGCTTGTCTAAATGAGCATTGGCATACAACAAGCGACTCTGTTAGTGGTGTGAGTGCAGAAAGGGCTTCTTTCTCATCACCCTGCCATACAGATGTTCTTTGTGCAAATTGCGCTGAATTGTAGACCGATGTACAGATACACCATCTGCAGCGAGATGTTCTTGCAGGTCTTTGGAGGTGATCTGTGGTTGTCTGTCACCATTCTCACAATCCTGCCTCTTCATATGCCACTCCTGTATTTTTCTTGTCCTGCCAGACCTGCTGGTTTAACAGCAACTGTGCCTGTGGCCTTCCATTTCCTGATTCCATTCCTTACAGTTGAACGGACAGTTTACACCTCAGAGATGGCTTTTTGTAGCCTTCCTCTAAACCAGGAGACTCAACAATCTTTGTTTTCAGATCTTTGGAGAGTTGCTTTGAGGATCCCATGCTGTCTGTCACTCTTCAGAGGAGAGTCAAAGGGAAGGAAGCACAACTTGCAGTTGACCACCTTAAATACCTTTGACCACTCATGACTGGACACTCCTGTCTATGAAGTTCAAGGCTTGACGAGCTCATCCAACCAAGTAATCAGCACTGAGCAGTGGCAGGCATTCAAATCAGCACAATGACAAGGGGACCCACATTTGTGCACAGCCAATTTTTCACATTTGATTTCATTTCATACGACTAAATACTGCGTCACTAAAAATCTTTGTTCGGAAAGCACCGCAGTACTCTGATGTTCCTAGGAAATGAAAGACACACCACTGTTATCTTTATTGTTGAAAGGAGAGTCAATTATTATGCAGGCTGAGAGGGGTTCCCAAACTTTTTCATATGACTGTATATATATATATATATCTTCTGTTTGAACCTGGGGCTGTGTTGTGTAGATGTGTTTAGGGATTTGGGGTGCTGATACACCCTTACTGGTCACACATACGAAAGGACAAAAAAAAAAAACAATAATAATATTTAAAGAAAAATCCAACTCCACTTAAGCCAGAGTTTGAGTCCCAGTAACTAAAGCATGACCAGTTAATGTCCTGTCTCCACAATAAGAGCGTACCCAGACTAGGCCCGTTTGTTCCGTATCATGCCCAAGCGCGATCGCCCACCCCCTTCCTACTCCCCCACTGGCCTGCACTCACACTGTGCTTAATGTTCTGGGCCCAGGCACTCTTCTGCCATGACCATGCGACTTCGTTTAAAGCCAAAACAAGATCCAAAGAAAATGATGTGAGAATGATTTTCCTTATTTTGTGGTTGATGTTTTGAAGTCGTGTAGGGCACGGTGACACTCTATACCCTCTTCCAGACTTACTGAGTGTGAAGATCAAAATTTGCTGTTAACCGTGCTGCACGTACAAGAAAATTTTTACTGTGACAAACAATGTTGGGGGAGAAATTTGCAGCTTTTCTTCATCAATCCATCCTCTTCTGCTTATCTGAGGTCGGGTCTCGGGGGCAGCAGCTTGAGCAGAGAGGCCCAGCCTTCCCTCTCCCCCGGCCACTTTTTCCAGCTCATAGTCTTTTCCAGACATAGTCCCTCCAGCATGTCCTGGGTCTTCCCCAGGGCCTCCTCCTGGTTTGGATGTACCCGGAACACCTCACCAGGGAGGCATCCAGGAGGCATCCTGATCAGATGCCCGAGCCACCTCATCTGACTCGTCTCAATGCGGAGGAGCAGCGGCTCTACTCTGAGCTTCTCACCCTATCTTTAAGGGAAAGCCCAGACACCCTGCGGAGGAAACTCATTTCAGCTTCTTGTATTCGCGATCTCGTTCTTTCGGTCACTACAAATAGCTCATGACAATAGGTGAGGGTAGGAGCGTAGATCGACTGGTAAATCGAGAGCTTTTCCTTACGGCTCAGCTCCTTTTTCACCACGACAGACCGATGCAGAGCCCGCATCACTGTGGACGCCTTACCGATCCACCTATTGATCTCACGCTCCATTCTTCCCTCACTCATGAACAAGACCCCGAGATACTTGAACTCCTCCACTTGGGGCAGGATCTCTCCCTTAACCTTGAGAGGGCACTCCACCCTTTTCCGGCTGAGGACCATGGTCTCGGATTTGGAGGTGCTGTTTCCCATCCCAGCCGCTTCACACTCAGCTGTGAACCGATTCAGAGAGAGCTGAAGATCACAGCCTAATGAGCAAGCAGGACAACATCATCTGCAAAAAGCAGTGACCCAATCCTGAGTCCACCAAACCAGACCCCCTCAACACCCTGGCTGCGCCTAGAAATTCTCTCCATAAAAGTTATGAACATAATCGGTGAGAAACGGCATCCCTGGTGGAGTCCAACTCTCACTGGAAACGGGTTCGACTTACTGCCGGCAATGAGGACCAAACACTGACACCGGTTGTACAGCTTTCCTTGCTAACTACAATTCACGTTCATGTCTAACGCGAGTGCTTTTAAATCAAGTGGTATTGAATTAAATGAGAATGGCACTTTCTGACTTGTCGCATCATTGACGTCATGCCTGCGTTCCGTGCTCGGGCAGGTTTATCGACCACACTGTTTCTGAATGCTACCGAACCATGCTTGACCCCACCTCTTCCAAGCGGGCCAGGGAAGAGTGCGGTTGGCCCGGTATGGAGCGATCACACTAGTCAAACGAAGTAGACTTTGGGGTGGGGGTTACATGCGGACCACATTGCCAGTATGAGTACAACCCTAAGAGAATGAGTAGAAGCGACTTCATTGCTCTTAATCTGTCAGTCTTCACCATTTCGCACATTTATGTTGTGCAGTGCAGTATCCGAAAACAGAGCGCTCCTATGAAACCTTATGTCAGCTGACATGGTGCAAATCGAAGAAGTAATTACCATAAATTTACATCGGAAAGAGTATTTCCCATGCCCAAAAAATAACCCACCGAATCATGTCAAATTACACAAAGAACCCTTAATAACATTAACATACAGTGTATCCGGAAAGTATTCACAGCGCATCACTTTTTTTCACATTTTGTTATGTTACAGCCTTATGACAAAATGGATTAAATTCATTTTTTTCCTCAAAATTCTACACACAACACCCCATAATGACAATGTGAAAAAAGTTTACTTGAGGTTTTTACAAATTTATTAAAAATAAAAAAATTGAGAAAGCAGATGTACATAAGTATTCACAGCCTTTGCCATGAAGCTGCAAATTGAGCTCAGGTGCATCCTGTTTCCCCTGATCATCCTTGAGATGTTTAATTGGAGTCCACCTGTGGTAAATTCAGTTGACTGGACATGATTTGGAAAGGCACACACCTGTCTATAGAAGGTCCCACAGTTGACAGTTCATGTCAGAGCACAAACCAAGCATGAAGTCAAAGGAATTGTCTGTAGACCTCTGAGACAGGATTGTCTTGAGGCACAAATCTGGAGAAGGTCACAGAAAAGTTTCTGCTGCTTTCAAGGTCCCAATGAGCACAGTGGCCTCCATCATCCATAAGTGGAAGAAGTTCAAAACCACCAGGACTCTTAATAGAGCTGGCCGGCCATCTAAACTGAGTGATCGGGGGAGAAGGGCCTTAGTCAGGGAGGTGACCAAGAACCTGATGGTCACTCTGTCAGAGCTCCAGAGGTCCTATTTGGAGAGAAGAGAACCTTCCAGAAGGACAACCATCTCTGCAGCAATCCACCAATCAGGCCTGTATGGTAGAGTGGCCAGACGGAAGCCACTCCTTAGTAAAGGCACATGGCAGCCCACCTGGAGTTTGGCAAAAGACACCTGAAGGACTCTCAGACCATGAGAAACAAAATTCTCTGGTCTAATGAAACAAAGACTGAACTCTTTGGTGTGAATGCCAGGCATCATGTTTGGAGGAAACCAGGCACCGCTCATCACCAGGCCAATACCATTCCTACAGTGAAGCATGGTGGTGGCAGCATCATGCTGTGGGGGGCAGGAACTGGGAGACTAGTCAGGATAAAGGGAAAGATGACTGCAGCAATGTACAGAGACATCCTGGATGAAAACCTGCTCCAGAGCGCTCTTGACCTCAGACTGGGGCGATGGTTCATCTTTCAGCAGGACAACGACCCTAAGGACACAGCCAAGATATCAAAGGAGTGGCTTCAGGACAACTCTGTGAATGTCCTTGAGTGGCCCAGACTCTGATTGAACATCTCTGGAGAGATCTTAAAATGGCTGTGCAACGACGCTTCCCATCCAACCTGATGGAGCTTGAGAGGTGCTGCAAAGAGGAATGGGCGACACTGGCCAAGGATAGGTGTGCCAAGCTTGTGGCATCATATTCAAAAAGACTTGAGGCTGGAATTGCTGCCAAAGGTGCATCGACAAAGTATTGAGCAAAGACTGTGAATACTTATGGACATGGGATTTGTCAGTTTTTTTATTTTTAATAAATTTGCAAAAACCTCAAGTAAACTTTTTTCACATTGTCATTATGGAGTGTTGTGTGTAGAATTCTGAGGAAAAAAATGAATTTAATCCATTTTGGAATAAGGCTTTAACATAACAAATTGTGGAGAAAGTGATGCGCTGTGAATACTTTCCGAATACACTGGTTAATAAGCAGGAATGGTTTGATAAATCCACAACCTATATAAAGTAGAAGCAATGAATGCACAGTGTAGTTCCATTGACCCAAATCAGGAAAATAAGGAGAACACTGAGAGGCTGAGTAGTGGATGTGGCAGTGATGATGACGTGTTAGGAGGCACAGGGGACTGGGGGAGAGTCATCCATTGAATATCTCATCAGGTGAGGTAGGGCACTAACATCTTCACCTTGTTCACCTTGTTCAGAGATGCAGAGGACGAGTGTGTGTAAGAGGTGGGGTTTTAGGAGGAAGAGGAAGAGGAAGAGTGGAGTAGTCATTTCTGATGAAATTTGAGCTGCTGTCATATGCCACGTTCTTGTCCATGGAATGACAATGAGGAAAGTAGGACAAAGAGTACAACCCAGGTAGATTCTCTGCATCTGTCTCATTGTTAAATCGCTGTCATTCCAACAGGTGGTGCATCCCACCATAATCTGCAGATTCAGACAAGATAACAGGAACAGCAGAACTGTTGATTGATTTTTTTTTTTTGGTCTTTGAAAGTTCACAGCATCAAGATATCTCGATGGTGGTTGTGTGTGTCACATTTTTTTGAGAACAGACTAGAGCTAAAATGGCTGGATGGAACAATCCCAAACTCAAAACTTCAGCCTGTTATGAGATGACGATGTGCTGATGAGTTTTGGAGACAAATCATACAAGAGAAAGAGGGGCTCTAGAGGACCCCTTAAATACCATAATACTGCAATCAATTCTGAATTCTTCTCGCCAATTGCTATCGTAATGACCTATTATATGATCAGAAACAACCCAATATCGGCAGATTCTCTGCATCTGTCTTACTGTTATATGGCTGTCATTCCAACTGGTGGTGCATCCCACCATTAATCCGCAGATTCAGACAAGATAACGGGTGCAGTAGAACTGTTGGTTTTTTTTTTTGGTCTTCACAGTATACAGATGTTTCAGTAGACTGGGAGGAAAGTCCATTGCTGTTTATATTGTACTGCATGGATATTTCTGTAACTGCACTTTCACTTTTTGTAGAATTGCGAGACGGCCACAGGAGGGTGGAAGGACAGCTAGGTTCAGTCAGCAGCAAGAGGCCATCACACTCGACGTGGTCCGTCAAAACAATGCCATTAGACTGTGAGAAATATAGCAGCGAGTTATTGAAGACAACACAGACTTTGAAGGAATCAACAGTGTCAGCCTTTCCACCATCGACCGTGTCCTCCAACACAACAGGGTGCACATGAAGCGAGTGTACTGAGTACCCTCTGAGCGCAACTCAGAAAGGGTCAAAGAGCAGCCATTTCAGTATGCGCAAGTAAAGTGTACAGTCAGACACAGTGATGGCATGTTTACAGTATAATATTGCTGCATTCATACTACCGTCAGGCTCAATGACGTCACAGTATGGACAATGTATGCACTTTCTGTAGCACTTACACAACTACAGTATATCTACATATAGAGAATGTTTGCATTGGACTCCATGGGCAGACCCCATAAATACATTTTGTGGACTTAGCATGGTTCAGTCTCGCAAAGAGGGGAAGCAACATAACCGGCCAGCAGGCTATAGTTGAAGTCCTTGGCCAGCGTGGTGGCAATGTGACAATATGTGCTGCCATAGGCAACCGTGGGGTTCTACACCATCATGCCACACTGGTAACATATTCAGTACCTTCTTACATTTCTTGGTGGTCTTTGAGATGTCTTGTTTAGACTTGAGCAGCAGGAGCATCATGAGCTGAACGAGTATCCTACCTACGTTATAGTTTGGGACAATGGCAGTTTTCACCGTGCTGAACAGATCAGAGAATGGTATCACACCAAAGAGGATTTTATTAACGTGTACCTGCCATCGCACTCCCCTGTCCTCCAATTTTTCTCTCCGTGGTGGTATGACAGACAACCTAACACCGGGGCAAACCTCCTACAGGCCTGTGTTGTGACAATCATAGGTGTGGATTTGGCACACGCCGGGTTCTTGCCCTGTTGCCTGGCCAGGGAGAATATAACATGTGATGATGATGATGAAGTGTTGCGGCCCGACCCGCCCAAAGACGTGATGAGGCCCAATGACCAATCGCTTGTTTGCACTCCTTTGATTTCTGTCCCATTTCCAGCGCAGTACAGGCAGTGGACTGTGTTGTGTTCGCCTCATTTACGGTTTGGAGACTTCTGTCTTTTCTAGTACTTTATGTTACTTTATGTACAGTGAATGCTGAGTCCACTGAGTTAGGAAATCTCTCTTTGTTTGGAGATGCAGAAGACATTGAGTGTGTTGTAAAGAAACATCTCTCCTGGAGCTCTACAGTATGCCGGGTTTTCAAATTTTTGCTGTCGTGTGTAATGGCTGCTCCGTAGTGTTCATGTCTGATCTGAAAGCGGGGTTTGCTTTTGAGCAAAGATCACAGAGTTTTGAGAAGGATGTTTGATTTCGCAAGACAAGTCAAAGGTATTGTGAGTGTAGCTTGAATTTTAGGGTTTGTGCTTAGTGTCTTGAGAAAAGGAGAGGAGATTTTAGGAAATGTGTTTTAGCAATTTGGAAAAACTGTAATAACCATAAACCTGGGACAAGTGTGAGAATGAAAGGGGGAAGAGAAAGAAAGAAAGCGAGAGAGTGAGAGGATGAAAAAAGAAGAGTGAGACAGAGAAAGAGTGAGAGTGAAAGGGGAAAGAGAGAGAGGGGTAAAGAATGAGAGTAAAAGTGTGAGACATTGAGACAGAGAGAGACTGAGAGTGAGAGAGGGGAAGAGAGAAAGAGAAAGACTGAGAGAAAAAGAGTGAGACAGGTAAAGAGTGAGAGAGTGAAAGGGGGAAGAGAAAGAGAGAGAGGCAAAGACTGAAAGAAATGAGTGAGACACTGAGATGGAGAAAGAGTGAGAGTGAGAAAGGGAAAGAGAGAAATAGAGAGAAAGACTGAGAAAGACTGAGAGAAGAAGAGTGAGACAGAGAGAGAGTGAGCGAGGGGATGAGAGAAAGAGAATGACTGAGAGAAGAACAGTGAGATAGTGAGACAGATAAAGAGAGAGAGAGTGAAAGGGAAAAAGAGAGAGAAATAAAGAATGAGAGTAAAAGAGTTAGAAAGTGAGACATTGAAGAGTGAGAGTTAGAGAGGGAGAGAGAGACTGGGAAAGAAGAGTGAGACAGAGAAAGAGTGAGAGTGAAAGGGGAAAGAGAGAGAGGTAAAGGCTGAGAGAAAAATTGTAAGACATTGAGACAGAGAGAGATTGAGAGTGAGAGAGGGGAAGAGAGAAAGAGAAAGACTGAGAGAAGAAGAGTGAGACAGTGAGACAGATAAAGAGTGAGAGTGAAAGGGGGACGTGGAGGGCAGGGAGGTAAGGACTAATAAAAAGAATGTGAAAGTGAGACAGATAAAGAGTAAGAGTGAGAAAAGGGAAGAGAGAAAGAGAAAGAGAGTTAAAATCTGAGAGATAAAGTGTGAGACATTGAGACAGAGAACGAGTGAGTGTGTGAGATGGAGAGAGAGAGAGAGAGAGAGAGTCCTTCTAAGAACATGGCGGTGTACGAGAGCGTATAGCTTGAAGGACGGACTTGTCCAGCTTTGAAGAGCTGCAGCGAGTGAAAAATATCAGGGCATTAAGAATGCAGCCGTGCACCTCATTTCTATATTTGGATCCACTTATGTTTGCAAATGAAGTGCACAGAAGCGAGCAGCAACATCAAATTCCAGACACACACACAAAAAAAATCATAAAAATCAAATTGTATCTCGACCCTCCGCCTTCTGCGTCTCTAAGTGACATTGAAAAGCCCCCCCTTTGTGCAGGCGGTCTCCTTTTTTTTTTACCTGCTACATTTGGCACATCTGTTGAATGGAATTCAGGAAGCGTGAGAGCTCAACAAATGAAGACCACATTTTAAGAGCAGTGTGACAAATGTGTCTCAGACTACAAGGAAACTGTCACTGCATTCGTTTTGTGAATTCCACTGCATTCTTCAAGCTGCATGTCTCCCACAATTGTTTGATGTACTTTTTTTTTTTTGTTTTTTCAGGGGACCACATGGTGTGTTAGTAATGGGTTTTTAAAAAAGTGAGCAGGTGTAAAGATCTGAGCAACTTGGAGAAGGAATACACTTACAATAGCTAGATGACGGGGTCAGAACATCTCCTAAACGGCACGTCTTGTGGGTTCTTCCTGGCATGCAGTGGTTAGGACCGACCGTAAGTAGTCCAGGGATCCTACTTTGTTCAAATCTTGGGTCAGTCACTACCCTCAGTGATTTTCTCCCATTTTCTCCCAGAATCCTTGGGCCTTCATAATTGATGGGTATTAGTGTGCACATGTGATTGTGCCCCCCATACACTGGCGTCCTTCCTGTTTTTCTTTTCTACTTTACTGCCAGATGCTAACAGGTACGGTTGGGACCTATGTAACTGGGTGAAGCTGGTAAAAATAATGAGGGATAAATGGATGGATGATCATGTGTTTGATTGTGCCTGCCGGTGGACTGGCATCTCATTGAGGGTGGGTTTCTGTCTTGCACTAGAGGCTACCTAGGTAAGCTCTGATCTCTGTGACCTTGAATTGGGCAAAGCAGTTGAAGGTAATAGAAAAATGAGTGTGGGTGTGTGTGTGAGTGTGAGTGTGCCCTTCAATGGACTGGTTTCCTATCCAGGGTTGCCTCAATTGCTTTTGGGATGGGCAACAGCCCCCATGCCCCTAAATTGGTAAAAATCAGGTACAAATGATGGACGGAGGATGGATGGATGATTCAGTATGTGCATGATTGTGCACTTCAATGGACTGGAATCCCAATACAGGGTTGGTTCATGTTCTGCTAAAGTGAAAGGCACCGGACCCAGTGACCTTCAAATGGGTAAAATGGATTTGGGTATTGGAAAGATGTACATAAGTAGTATGTGTGTGATTGTTAACTTAAGTGGACTGGCATCCCATCCAAAGCGGGTTCTTTTTGCTTCTCTGATGCTCTCAAGGAACATGTACCAGGCTCAATGCCACCCAAGGGCCAGGTAACCCCTTAGTTGGACAAAGCTGCAACAGGTGAAAGGTGAAGAGACAGATGAGCAAGCTTGTGTCCTCTGATTAATTGGCACCTGCGCTAGGTAATATATATTATTTATATATTATTAATAGTATAATATATATATTATACCCATCATACAACAAATGATCCTCCCAGGGACCCTGAGACTATGAATGGGGAAAGGGATGGATAAAAAGTGAGGTTGCATATGAAAATGCCCTTCAATATATTGGCATTACATCCACTTTCTTTTCATTTCTTGTACTAATAGTCATTGATCCTCATGATCCTTAGTTGGATAAAACTGGCACAGATTAAAGGTGAATAGATACATAAGCAAGCTTGTGCCCTCTGATTGATTGGCACCTGCCCTATGGCTTATACTCATCTTACAACAAATGCTCCTACCAAGAACCCTGTGACTATGAATGGGGCAAAGGATGGATAAAAGAGTGAGACTGTGTTATGATAATGCCCTCCAATGGACTGGTATCATATCCACTATCTTTTCCTTTCTTGTACTAAAAGGAATGATCATGGTCCTTAGTTAGACAAAGCTAGCAGAGTTGAAAAGCGAATAGATTGGCATCTAACCACAACAAATGCTCCTACTAGAGGCCCCATGACTATGAATGGGGTAAAGGATGGATGAACAAATGATCCTGTGTGTGATAATGCCCTCCAATGGACTGGCATCACATCCACTATCTTTTCCTTTCTTGTCGTAAGTAAGAGGCATTGATCCTCATGATCCTTAATTGAGCAAAGTAGGCATATGAAGAATAGAATGATGAATGGGTAAGTTTGTGTGTGATTATGTCACCCAAGTGCCAGCTATCCCATTCCAGGGTTGCTTCATATCTCATGCCAGGTGCTGCTAGTTCTCCATGCATGGAAAATGAATGAATTTAAGTGACACTTGCTAGGCGCTGAGGAAGTTGGCACAGCTGCCCCGCATGTTCTCAGGGTGGCAAGTGAACTTGAAAGTACAGCAGGTCAAGCATGAAGCAGCAAGAAAAATGAAGCATTTAAGTGGAGCTAACATAAAACTGCCTCCAAAAAAAAAAAGTGTCTCAGTTGGCATCAAGCAGATGTCTGTAAGAAGCCGAAAATGACTGCTAATCTGGGCACTAGAAAGCCGCATCCTGTCATTAGCTCTTGTGTAACCAGCACTGAATGGCACTCTTTGAAACTGGCGCAGTGGCGTTGTTCAGATTACAGATTGCACGCCACTTTAATTCTGGGCATAAATCGATATGTTTAAATAAATACGCTTTGTTGACTTGTTGTATTCAAAAGCTTTGAAGAAATCGACAAGGCAAGTCGTCCGAGCTTTTGAAGGAAATGATTACAGGGCGGTTTAAATTACTTAAGACACAAAAAAAGAAACAAAAAGGGAGCTGCCTGTAGTACGAAAGGGAAAAGCTGTGCCCAGGCAGATAGTTCGGATGAGCCGATCCGACCAGCCTGCACCGCTGATCCCGCCGGTGGTGCCGTGCACGGATGCAGATGATGCAGTTTCTTCTAAATGATTGTGGGGGCTATCGACTGGGCAGGGGTTCAGATAACGTGTGCGCTTGCGCAATTTGTCATTGACGCCTTCAATCCATTAAACGCCATAGGAAGCCGCCGGGGCATGATAGTTAAGGGGCGCGACACTCCCGACACTGAGGGGGGATGCTGCCAACCCCCCATTCCAAACCGGTCTTTGAACTCCAAAGATACTGAGTGGGCTGTATATACCAAGGGGTACGCACTCCTTAAAGTCAGCGGTGTGTATATAGTACTCGCAAAATGGAGCGTCGTATGTGCTACTGAAGGGGTGCGCGCTCTGGAAATTGCGAGGGCACAGTTTGTCGAAGTCGAATAATATCGATCACCTATACGGACAAAGAGGGGAGACGTCCGTCCACTCTGCTTTGGTTTTACCGTGTTCAGCTGACCGCCATTTCATCTTCCCTCCTAAAGTTCCACAAAAAACGGAAGCGGCGCAGATCCATTGATTCCGATGGCAGAAACGTGACTTGACTGCCATGAGCGCGCCGCTCGCTCCCGTTCCACAGAGCAAAGCCATCCGGGTGTTTGCGTCTCACCGTTAAGCTCCGAATGTTTGTAGGCAATTCGGGTAACAGGTGGGACTTTTGTCATTCCAAGCGACTTTTCAGATCTTCTGCCTTAACGGGGAAAATTATGTTATCCTTTCCTCCACGAACTTAAATCAGGGTTATGGCCCCACGTTCCTTCTCCCTCCTCAATAAGCGAATGCAGTCAACATGTTCACCTCACGTTGTATGGAGTGGATACGACAAGAATGATCACTCCGATCTCACTTCTTGAACAAGCGAGGACTGAAAACCACACGGACGCAATTTGAACGCTCATCCCCAGCTCCATGTGAGTTCCTGAACAAGTGTGAACGAGAAACCGTGAAGATGTAAGTTCCATCTCCACCCCTGGCTCACTGTACGGCCTTTCAATATGCGTGGACTGGAATCTAAGTCCAGGTTTAATGTGAACTGGAAATCACAGTGATGCCATTTAAAGAGTCCTTCCTAACTCAAAGTGCTTGGATGAACAAATGTGGATGGGAAACCATGAGGGTCCAACTGCAATCTTATCCTTGGCTCACATTTCGACCCTTAATATACATAGATTGACTGTAATCAATAACAATGATGATGATGATGATGATGATGATATAAATTCAATCCCCTCTTCTGGATCAGTTTATGACAAATGGTGGGATGGAACACATAAGGCAATTTGAATAGTCATCCCCAGCTCAGTGTGTGTTTTAAGTATAAAGAAGTGTGGAGTGGAAATCAAGGGGATCCAAATTCAATCTTTACCTTTGGCTCACTATCTAAACCTTAATGTGCACAGAGTTACTGCAATCGATAATGATGATCGTGAAGATGATGATGATGATGATGATTCATGTTTAATACTCCATCCTGGCTCACATTATAACTTCAACTTAGTGAGGGCTGGAAACCATGAGGATGCAAATTTAGTCGTTACTCCTGGCTCAGTTTATAGCCTTTAATATACCTGGACTGGAATTTACAAGGATACAATTTCAGTTCTCACTCCTGCTTCTCTGAGAACTGGAAATCACAAGGACAGAATTTAAATAGTCACCCCCAGATCAATAAGCTGAACAACAAATCTGGACTGGAAAAATTGAGAATTCAGAATCAATATGTACTCCTGGCTCTCTTTATGCCCCTAAATATGCAGATGACTGAAAATGGCACAGAAACAGTGGCAGAACCACCTGGAGTGCAGGGAAGGTCACTTGCCCCTGACCCCACCAAAAAGAGGTCACTACAAATAGGACAAGAAAAACAGTTGAGGGACTCCAAACGGGACATTCCCACACCTCAAACCCCCACTATGGGTTCTACCCAAAATGACGGGCACAAAAATGTGAAAAAAAATCATATCTATCTATCTATCTATCTATCTATCTATCATAAAATGGCATTTATTTCTCTCTATGTACAATATACAGTATATCTACAACATCATGCCTTTCATACTTGTGCCTCTATCTGTCTGGTATGTAGTTAATTCCAGATCTATTTGTTTACTACAAGGTGGTCCAGATCTAATTATGCAATTTTTATTATGCTATAACTTATTTAAGTTTATTACATAGAGAATTCACAACTGAATGGAGGACAAGTGGGCCATTACATGGAAAATCAGTGAATTAATTCAATGTAAGTCCATTTTCATTTATTACAAGCTATTTCAAAAAATTCTTTTGTCTTGTATGGTTTTCCTGCATTGCATTAAAAGTTGCATAATTAGATTTGGACCACCCTATTTATAGTGCCTTTCTTACCTATGTCTCTATCAGTGCATTTTCAGGACTCACTTTGTTGGTGAGCTTTACAGTTTAAATTTAGAAGAGTTTGGATCTTTAGACCACAGAGATGATGATTATTATTATTATTATTATTATTATTATTATTATTATTATTATTATTATTACTTTACTTTTACTGTGCAACCTTTTCTTTGGATTTGAATTTGAAATGACATTATGCAGCTCCTCAGAAGCCACACTTAATATTGAAATTCATGTTAATGTCACATGTCTCAGAACATGATTACCATTTCAATTATATTTATAAATACCACCCGAATTAAAGCTGTCGTTCCATTTAGCTTCATAAGCAAGACTGCAGATGCTGCACAGAAACACACAAGAGCCTTAATGCATACATCTACAAAGACGGACAAATCATACAGTAAACTCATAGAGGAGATCAAAAAAAGCAAACAAAGTATTGTGCACCGCCCTGTCTATACAGTAGTGCTCAAATAAACAGAGACTTCTACCTACACTTCTGTTTAGCTCACTGAAGAACGTTTGAAACTGCTAAACAGTCAGACTAGTGAATCATAACTGCCTACTGAACTGATGTGAAAGGCACAAAATAACAGATAGACAAATAAATATGAAAATTCATCAACAGAGCAGGCACCATCTGGCATAACAGAGATAGTTTTGAAAGGCGCTATACAATAGTAAGCTGAGTGAGCAAAATTGAAAAGTCACTGAAAAAATAGATGGATGTCAAAGGCACTATATAACATATAGATAGATAGATAGATAGATAGATAGATAGATAGATAGATAGATAGATAGATAGATAGTTGTGAAAGGTACTATATAATAGATAGATAGATAGATGTGAAAGGCACTATATAATAGATAGATAGATAGATAGATAGTTGTGAAAGGTACTATATAATAGATAGATAGATAGATGTGAAAGGCACTATATAATAGATAGATAGATAGATAGATAGATAGATAGTTGTGAAAGACACTATATAATAGATAGATAGATAGATAGATGTGAAAGGCACTATATAATAGATAGATAGATAGATAGATAGATAGATAGATAGATAGATAGATAGATAGATGTGAAAGGCACTATATAATAGATAGATAGATAGATAGGTAGTGAAAGGCACTATATGATATTTTATGTACATAGACAGAGCAGCATTGTTTGAGTGAGAAGGTGGCACAACATGGCATGAGAAGGACCTCAGCACGGTCTTCTTACAATCTAACCTCTCCACGTGTCGGTGGTCGGTGTTCATGCCGTTGTCTGTAGTTTGTGCTCAGTTCCCATGCAGTGTCACACTGAATCAGAAAGGTCAAACCTCGTCACATTATGGTATTTGAACAGACGAGGGGTAATCAAAGTTACGCACTGTTCTTGCCCCTTTGCCCACCTCTGATAATTCCTACAAGTGTTCTACTCTCCTACGCCTCAAATCCCCCCAGTTCCACGCCTCTCTTATGTCCGGCCCAGAAGTAAACATTCTTAGTCACTGACACTGGAACCTTGACGAAGCCCCCCAGGTAATGTTTGGCCCATTTCTTAAAAGTAGTTGTGAGTTTTTCAGTAGTTTTTGCAGGCAGTGTGGCAAACCCTGAGGTTGTAGGTTGAAATCCGGCTACTGACACTGTGTGACCCTGAGCAAGTCACTTCACCTGCTTGTGCTCCTATTGGAAAACCAAAAGAAATGTCACCAATTGTATCATAAATGTTGCAAGTCACCCTGGATGAAGGCATTATGCAAATGTAAATTTGGAGCTGCTTGCCAGTGTCCCAGTCAGAATCCCCAGGTATTGTTTGTCCTGGTACCGGGTGCCTGATGTCTCCTCCAGTAGGATTCTTTTAGCAGTCAGTGGCACTTCTCTTAGCCTGGTACTGCTCAGAGACAATGTGCCAGCTGCTGCCCCCTATAGCCACACTGTTTCCTTTGCAAGTGTGGGTCTTACCTTCTTTGCTGCTTCGCCTGCTCGCCCTGCATGTCTTTGTCGTCGTACATGCGTGTTCACGTGTACACGACATATGCTGACTCATGTCTAGTCATTTCACTCCCGCTTGTTTAGCAGAGCTCTCTCAAGTCTACAGGCTCCAACATCAATTAATTCCGCGGCATCTTCACTGAAGTGCTGCTTTAACAAGTGTTGCCCTGGAGGCGACAAACATTTGCAAATTTACAAGTGCAGCTGACTTGCACGGGGAGGGTGATGCGGGTGCCAGCAGTCTGAAGCCACAGTTGGCACCTCTTGGTTTAAAAGCTCAGCGTTTGTACATCGGTGGGCTTTTATTTTCTGCGCTTGGTGCGTTGGCCTGCTGATCTGTGGGTGCTGCCGTTTCTATGGAGTCTTCTGGGTTGACTAAATGTTGAGAATTACTGAAAAAAGAAAGAATTTAAATAAGGTGAAATCTGGAGAAAGGCCTTTTCGAATAAGCATTTCACTGGCAGTTTAATATTGCAGGCTGGCACAGCTGCCTTGCAGGTCCAGGGTCCTGGGTTCAGATTCCAGCCCAGTCACTGCACCTATGGAGTTTGCACGGTGCTTGGTTTTCTTCTCATATCCCATAGATGTGCGTGTGCATGTGGGTGAGTGTGCCCAGTGTGTTGGCTCCTGCCTAAAACTGAATGCTGCTGGCAAAGGTATAGGTCATTACGATCCTGATGTGGATTAAACTGGATCAGTAATAGATGGCTAATAAATGTTAATCTGCTCCATGTCCTGTCCTTTGAAGGGGATGGTTCTACACGCAATCGTGCAGAGGGGTCACATACAAATATTAGAATTGAACACTTCCTAAGCTCTTAATGAAAGCGGGTACATTTCAATTAATCCTTGGTTATTCCGATAGCACTTGTGTGCCATCTGTTGTATTCAAAAACGAAACATGGTAGTATAAGAGCAGCAGGTAACACAATGGTGCTAACTGCACAGCCATGGACCATCTGCAGTATTTAACTGGCATAGAAAGTGCAGCAGGCCAAAAACCGGCCTTTAATACCCAAATGACGAGCGCTGAGGTTTGCGCCCTCTACAGGGTTTAACTGGTCACCACAAATAATTGTTCTACCTCCAAAAGGATACTGAGATTATAGATTGAAGGGATCAGAAGAAAAAGGCAAAGTCAACATCATAACCAAAATTCAAATCACGTGATCGTCCCATTTAGAATATTAAAGCAGAAATCAAAGACCCTTCTGCCAGGAAGAAGGTTTGCCAACCAAACATAAATTTGAAAAAAAAAAGAAAATACACAGATGTGTTATTATTTAATTCACAAATCGATAAAAAAATGCAAGTGCCGGCCTTTAAATGGTCACACCTATGATGTCACACATCATGCCCTCCCAAAGGCTTGTGGGTATTTGCCATAGTAATGGCTGACACAATTGGGGTGAAATAGCAGTGCGGGTAAGATAAACAAAATAGCGTTGAGAGAAAACATTAAAGAACATCAACTTTTCCCATGTTCACATTGAAATTAGGTTCTTTGGGTAGGGAAATCGCAGAATAGACCCATAGATGGCAAGAATCGATCCTGGATTTCTCACAAAAAACGTATTTATAAACTCAGATCACAATAGTAGGTAAATGCAGGGCTATAATCTACGTGGTTGGTGCAGCAGCACAAAACTGGACTTTAATATCATAAGAAACATCACTCAGGTGGTGTGCCATCTGCAGGGTTTAACTAAAAACAGCAAATAGATAATTTGGAGGGGTATAGATGGGGCAGCAGGACAAAACTGGCAATTAAAATCATAATGATTGTCATTCAGGTAAGTGCCACTTACAGGGTTTAACTGGGGGGGAAACCACAAATGGGTAACTGGGGGATTTTCTGTACACCTGTGCTTTAAACTAAGTGAATTGTGCAGCAGGACAAAACTGGCCTTTAACACCATAACATCATTGAGGTATGTGCCATCTTCAGGGATTAAGTGAAAACAGCAAATAATTAATTTGCAGGATTTCCTGTACTCCTGGAGTATAAAGAGTTTGAAATGGAGCAGCAGGATAAAACTGGCCCCTAACACTTTAATGATCATCGTTCAGGTAAGTGCCATCTGCAGGGCGTTACTAGTAACCACAAATAGTTAAATAGGCGGATTTGCTCTATACTCCTGGGCTCTACATTAAGAGCACTTAAAAGAAGTGGTGAGGCGGGCGGCCTTCTGCTGCTATGCACCTAAAATCTGGAATAGCCTGCCAATAGGAATTCGCCAGGCTGATACAGTAGAGCACTTTAAAACACTGCTGAAAACATATTACTTTAACATGGCCTTTTTATAACTTCATTTTAATCGTAATTTAACTTAATCCTGATACTCTATATGTTCAATCTCCTCAAAATAACTATTCATGGTGGCTCTAAAATCGGTACTGACCCCTACTCTCTCTTCCGTTTCTTTTTTCCGGTTTCTTTGTGGTGGTGGCCTGCGCCACCACCACCTACTCAAAGCTTCATGATGCTCAAACAATGATGGACGGATTAAAAGGCAGAAGTCTACGTGACCATCATCATCATCAAGCCCTTCCGTGAGAATCCTAAATCCAAAGAGGACTGTTTCATTTATGTTAGGTAGAATGCCCAGAGGGGACTGGTCAGGGGGTCTCATGGTCTGGAATCCCTACAGATTTTATTTTTTCTCCAGCCATCTGGAGTTTTTTTGTTTTTTCTGTCCCCCCTGGCCATTGAACCTTACTCTTATTCGATGTTAATGTTGATTTATTTTGTTTTATGATTGTGTCTTTCATTTTTCTATTCTTTAATATGTAAAGCACTTTGAGCTACTGTTTGTATGAAAATGTGCTATAGAAATAAATGTTGTTGTTGTTGTTAAGTGAATGGGAGAGCAGGACAGAAGTGTCTTCTAACACCACAGTGATTGGCACTCTGGTACATGCCACCTGAGGATTTAACAGGTAACCCCAAATAGGTAAATCAGGAGATTTTTTGTACTCCTGGGCCATAAAGTAAATGGGAGCTGCAGCAGGACAAAACTGGCATTTAACACCATAATCATCAGCATTCAGGTATCTGCCATCTGCAGGGTTTAACTGGTAAAAACAAATAAGTAATTAGGGGGACTGTCTGTACCCCTGGACTGTAAAGTAAGAGTGAAATGGAGCAGCAGGACCAAACTGGCCTCTAACACTGTAATGGTCATTGTTCAGGTTAAGTGCCATCTACAGGGTTTAACTGGTAACCACAAATAGGTAAATTGGGGGATTTTCTGAACTCCTGGGTTATGAAGTATATGGAGGGTGCAGCAGGACAAAACTGGCATTTAACAAAATAACATCATTCATGTAAGTGCCATCTGCAGGGTTTAACTGGTAACGACAAATAGGTATATTGATATATTTCTGTACTCCTGGGCAATAAACTAAGTGAATGGTACAGCAGGACAAAACTGGCCTTTCACACCATAATGATCAGCACCCAGCAAATGCCATCTGAAGGGTTTAACTGGTAAAACAAATAAGTAACTGGGAGGAGTGTCTGTACCCCTTGGCTGTAAACAAAGTGAAAAATGGAGCAGGAAAACACTGGCCCCTAACACAATCATGATCATCGTTCATGGAATATGCCATCTGCAGTGTTTAGCTGGTAACCACAAAGAGGTAAACAGGGGGATTTTCTGTACTCCTGGGCTATAAAGTAAAGGGAGGGTGCAGCGGGACAAAACTGGCCATTAACACCATAACACACCGTTCAGGGATGTTCGACCTTCAGGGTTTAGCTGAAAACAACAAGTAATTAATTAGCAGGATTTCCTTTACTCCTGGGGAATAAAGAGTGTGAAATGGAGCAGCAGGACAAAACTGGCCCCTAACACATTTATGATCATTTTTCAGGTAAGTGCCATCTGCAGGGCGTTACTAGTAACCACAAATAGTTAAATAGGCGGATTTGCTCTATACTCCTGGGCTCTACATTAAGTGAATGGGAGAGCAGGACAGAACTGTCTTCTAACACCACAGTGATTGGCACTCTGGTACATGCCACCTGAGGATTTAACTGGTAACCCCAAATAGGTAAATCAGGAGATTTTCTGTACTCCTGCGCCATAAAGTAAATGGGAGCTGCAGCAGGACAAAACTGGCATTTAACACCATAATCATCAGCATTTAGGTATCTGCCATCTGCAGGGTTTAACTGGTAAAAACAAATAAGTAATTGGGGGAGTTTCTGTACCCATGGACTGTAAAATAAGTGTGAAATGGAGCAGCAGGACCAAACTGGCCTCTAACACTGTAATGGTCATTGTTCAGGTTAAGTGCCATCTACAGGGTTTAACTGATAACGACAAATAGGTAAATGGGGGGATTTTCTGAACTCCTGGGCTATAAACTATATGGAGGGTGCCGCAGGACAAAACTGGCATTTAACAGCATAACATCATTCATGTAAGTTCCATCTGCAGGGTTTAGCTGGTAACGACAAATAGGTATATTGAGGTATTTTTTGTACTCCTGGGCAATGAACTAAGTGAAAGGTGCAGCAGAACAAAACTGGCCTTAAACACCATTCAGGTATGTTCCATCTTCAGGATTTAACTGAACCCATCCATCCATCCATTTTCCAAGCCGCTGAATCCAAACACAGGGTCATGGGGGTCTGCTGGAGCCAATCCCAGCCAACACAGGGCACAAGGCAGGAACCAATCCTGGGCAGAATGCCAACCCACCGCAGCACACACACAAATGCCAATTTAAAATCGCCAATCCACCTAACCTGCATGTCTTTGGACTGTAGGAGGAAACCCACCACAGACGTGGGGAGAACATGCAAACTCCACGCAGGGAGGACCCAGGTCTCCTAACTGTGAGGCAGCAACACTACCACTGCGCCACCATGCCACTCTAACTGAAAACAGCAAACAATTAATTAGCAGGATTTTCTGTACTCCTAGGGTATAAACTAAGTGAAAAGGAGCAGCAGGACAAAACTGGCCCCTAACACATTTATGATCATTTTTCAGGTAAGTGCCATCTGTAGGGCGTTACTAGTAACCACAAATAGTTAAATAGGCGGATTTGCTCTATACTCCTGGGCTCTACATTAAGTGAATGGGAGAGCAGGACAGAACTGTCTTCTAACACCACAGTGATTGGCACTCTGGTACATGCCACCTGAGGATTTAACTGGTAACCCCAAATAGGTAAATCAGGAGATTTTCTGTACTCCTGCGCCATAAAGTAAATGGGAGCTGCAGCAGGACAAAACTGGCATTTAACACCATAATCATCAGCATTTAGGTATCTGCCATCTGCAGGGTTTAACTTGTAAAAACAAATAAGTAATTAGGGGGACTGTCTGTACCCTGGTGCTATGAACTAAGTAGCAGGACAAAACTGGCCTTTAACACCGTTACATCATTCAGGAATGTTCCATCTGCAGGGTTTAACTGAAAACAGCAAATAATTTTGTAGTAAATCTGTAGTCCATTTAAGTTGTGTTGCAACAGCATGGTCTGTGGTTTTCCGTAATCGGTTTTCAAAACTCGGAAAATAATTTCCATTTACTTACTGAAGAATAATCTGTGAATTTTCAGATCAGAAACGTACAAATCACAAGTGCCGACCTGTTCTTTCAAATACAAAATATGGTTCTAAAAGGGCCTATAAATGGGTGTTTTTTGGGTTTAGAAGGCTAAAATATTAGGGGGTGAACCCCTGAAATCTCAAAGTCTCGCATGTCTAGGCCTTCAGATGAGTCACTCAGTACATCGTGTTGGGGGGGTTTCTCGTACCACTGAATTACGGGGTGCTGTACAACAAAAATCACTGAAGTGATTTTGAAGCACTATATATTATATAATAGCTGTCCCCCGCAGCTCTGGCCACGTAGTAGTGAAACAGGACAAACTTTTAAAATCAATAAGCAAACAGGCACTGCTAGGTAAGGTGCGCTCCAACACATGGCGACAGGTAGAGCGATTTGAACGGAGGCTGGCACGTGAGTGAGGAGGGTAACTCCCACATACTCTCAGCCCACAGCATCTCTCTCGGATTCGTGCAAATAAATCGTTACCGCAATTGAACAATGATACTTAGCACGATGAGAAAAGTGGCCAAAATCAACCGGAATGTTTAAGCATATTACAGGAAAAAACCCAATCTAAATCCTTTCTCTTGTGAAAAGCGGAAAGACAGACAGACAGACAGATGATGGACTTTATATCTATAGAGATAGACGTGAAAGGTGCAATATAATTGAGAGAAAGTATAGTATATAATTGGGCTCAGTATAGGACAGACACACAGACAGGCCCGAGTGTCTAACAAGTTTTAGGTACACAATGGTTTGTAATTTATGGACTGACACTTTAATTTACATCAGATGATACTTGGTGTCAGAAATGGGATTTTTCCCACTGATAACTAAAAGAAGACGCCCCATTTTTCCAAGCTGTACATTTGTAGAGTGACAAATTTGTTACACATAGAAAAGCAGAATTTGTGCCAATGGCAGTTGTCAGTTAGTCAGTCAGTCATTTTCCATCCATCCATTATCCATCCCGCTATATCCTTAACACAGGGTCACGGGGGTCTGCTGGAGACTAGTTTAGTCTGCCATCTAGTGGACTCTTCATGAAACTGTTTTCCTGACAACAGCACTACTTACTCACAATACTTAACAGGCAGTAATACATTGAGCAGTCTATTTATTTTATTAACCTGGGCAGAGTCCCAGCAACCACAGGGTACAAGGTAGGAACCGCACCTGAATAATAACAATATTCTAATATATAATCCAGTCAGTCAGTCATTGTCCAACCTGCTATATCCTAATACAGGGTCACAGGGGTCTGCTGGAGCCAATCCCAGCCAGCACAGGGCGTAAGGCAGGAAACAAATCCCCAGCAGGGTGCCAGCCCAACACAGGGCACACACCCACACATCAAGCACACACTAGGGACAATTTAGAATCACCAATGCACCCAACCTGCGTGTCTTTGGACTGCGGGAGGAAACCGGAGCACCCGGAGGAAAACCACGCAGACACGGGGAGAACATGCAAACTCCACACAGGGAGGACCCGGGAAGTGAACCCGGGTGTCCTAACTGCGAGGCAGTAGCGCCACCACCATGGCAGTTGTGTATTTTAAAAAAATAAAATAACGTTTTGCCGTGATGCTGTGTCTATTCAGGACTGTGTGAGCTGCTTTAGCCGGACAAAGTGAGAAATAAAACCAGCAAAGGCTGAAAAGTCACAAATACAAATGGAAATATGGCAGCTGCTGCTTTTTAAGCAAGTCAAGAAATTTGTCAAACTACTGAAATTAAAAGGAATAATAATAATAATTTTAGATTCAAGTTAAGGTAAAAAAAAAATCTCACTTAACCTTGAAATCCCTCTGTTTAATTTCCATAAAACAAAGAAAAGAACAATTACAAAATGTATGCATGGCATTCGAGGGCATCGTGGGCAATGTAGGCCTCAATTGACTGGCTTCAGTAGGTCAGTTCTAGGAATTTCTCAATCCATTTTCAGGGTTGTGCAATAACTATAAAAAACCATGTAATGTGACTTTGGCTTTACCAGTGGGATGGATGGCAGGCATGGGCAGGCGTCCCGACCAAGATGGTGCATGATTACTTACCAGGCCACGAGGCCTCCGTACTGAATGACCAAGAAGAAAGACAGGCTGTTCCAAGCAACCTGCCAACCTCAGAGTGAATATCCTGGCATCCCAGCAGAGATCGACCAAAGTCCTTTACCTGGTGTGGAGTATGGCCGGCCGTTTATCCCGGCCAATACCCACAAGCCACCAGGTGGAGCCCTCCTTGCAGTATGGAGGTCCCCAGGAGACCAGCAGGACATCATGGACAATGTAGTTTTTATGTGCAGCCCTGCTGGATGCCGTGGGGGCCACTAGGGGATGCTGCAGGGAGGAATAATGGCTATTTTCCCTACTCTCCGGAAGCACACGTGGACAAGAGGAATGACGGGTGAAGAAAAGAACTTGTACTTGACCCGGAAGTAATTGAGATTCACATGGACTGGGGATTAGGAACACTTCCGGGTCAGGAGATATAAAAGCACTGTGGGAGCTCCCAGATGGTGAGCTGAGCTGGGTGGAAGAATGGCAACGCGTCTGGGAGTGGAGGATTGGATTATTGTGTTTATTTGTGATTTATATGAGAATAGTGGAGGAGAGGGTGCTTTGTGCAATGTGGCAATTTGATAAAGTCAAATTTTGGACTTTTACCTGGTGTCTGGAGTCGTGGACAGGGGTTCAAGGAAGCGAGAGTGCCCCCTATCGACCACAGTGGTGTAGCCGGCAGGATGCTCCAGCGTCTATAGCGGAGGACCTGAATCAAAATTCCCTGTGGGCAGAGAACCCCGAGAAGACTACGGCGTCAGGAATCACCACAGCATCGCTGAAACCCGACAAAATGGGGAAGAGTAAGGGCAAACAGAGCGACAACACCAGCGGGAGCGCCTTAGGTGCAATGGCCGACGCTCGGGAGGAGTCAAGGAGTGGCCTTACAAGTCCGGAGAAACCTCCAGGACCCACCGATCGCTCTGAGGTACGTGCCGGGAACGTTAATAAAAATCCATTTATTATTACTCACTTTGTTCCTTGCATGTACCTCGGAGATGATCACCTGGAGGCTCCGAGGGAAAAAGGAGACTGCCCCGAAGACGACAGCCTGCTCCTGTCGAAGCCAGAGCACCTAGGAGTCGACTTCCGCATGACGGTAGCCAAGGAGGGACACGTCATTCCTCTTGTCCACGTGTGCTTCCGGGGCGTAGGGAAAATAGCCATTGTTCCTCCCTGCAGCATCCCCTAGTGGCCCCTACGGCATCCAGCAGGGCTGCGCATAAAAACTACATTGTAGTGTGGTGAAGAAAAGAACTTGTACCTGACCCGGAAGTGATTGAGAGTCACATGGACTGGGGATTAGGAACATTTCCAGGTCAGGAGGTACAAAAGGACCGTGGGAGCTCCCAGACGGTGAGCTGAGCTGGGTGGAAGGGTGGCAAGTCGAATTTAGTACTTTTACCTGGTGTCTGTAGTCGTGGACAGGGGTTCAAGGGAGCGAGAGCGCCCCCTATCGACCACACTGGTCTGGAGGTAAGTGCAATGGAGTGGCAAGGGGAGATAATCTATTTGGAACAGTGGCTCCCCCCGATATGCTAGAGGGCAGCATCCCAGGATTTTGATTCGCAGACATAAATCCACAGGGTATGCTGGGAGCTGTAGTCCTGTGGGACAGCCCTGTTGGGTTCCGTTGGGGCCTACTTTCTGAAATTTTCATTTGACCTAGAAATTTTTTCGAGGGGGCTATACCCTGGCACCAAAACTACCCTCTGTAATTTAATTTTCTAAAAAAACAAGAGCAGCACACAAAATAAAACCTAACACATGCAAAATATCAAAAAAGTACCATTCAAACAACTGGAGTTGTCTGCAAAGTCACAAATTTAGTACTAATCCAACTCTGGACTGGAGATCTGCCTGGTAATCCTGACTCCTTCATTCTTTCTATTTTAATTCAAGGTCATCAAGTTTTGTGTCCAAGTTTTCCATCCTTCATCTTCAAGTCTAAATTATACCATAAAGTATCACAGGTAGAAGCAGCAGGTCCTCTGAGGTTGGCCTGACCGGTGTACTGCTAGACTGCCACTCAAATCGACGCTTTGGACAAGATGGAGTGGCGCCATCTGGTAGTCTGCCCTGGCAGCGGACTGGGTCAGTGCACATGTCACCGGCTCACTTTGATGCCAGCGCCGAGGTTCATGCCCATGGCACTAACACCAGGCCATCACTCTTTATACTGCCATATTCCTCAGAAGCTTAAGGAAAGGCAAACACAGAACAAATCCCTACCAAGACCACTGGCGTTATTTACAGTTCCTCTGGCTGGCACACGCTGTAAAGTAACCAACAGCCAAACTTCTTTTATTTTTTTTGTTTTTTATAAAGGGGATCTTTAGAGTGACACACTGCACAGCAATTCAAGTGCAGATGCTTAAAATAATGAAAGAAAAGGCCGAGGCACACAACATAAAATATACAAGTCTAATAAACAATGATTTATAAAAGACACTACTAAAATGACAGTACAAAAGTCAATGCTGGGAGATGGAGGTAGCAATTTGTTTCATGCCTGACCACGTAATTCCACATGTAAAAGTCTATTTCATTTGAGTAATGTGATCACTTCGTGCCAGGCCAAACTGTACTGTGCCCTGGCCCAGGGCCATCTTAACAGCAACATAGCCACCCCCTGTCAATGTAGTGCACTGGGGCCCCTGTTTTGAAAGCAAAACAGAAACATACCTACAATAGGTATATGAAACAGCATGGTCCCCTATGCTCCTAGGACCCCCAGCCAGTGCACTTAGGCATCAGAAACATTGTGGGCCTCTATGCTCCTGGGGACCCCAGCCAGTGCCCATAGGCATCAGAAACATTGTGGGCCCCTATGCTCCTGGAGAGCCCAGCCAGTGCCTATAGTCTTCAGAAACACTGTGAGCCCTATGCTCCTGGGGAGCCGGGCCAGTGCCTATAGACATCAGAAACACTGTGAGCCCCTATGGTCCTGAAGTCCCCAGCCAGTGCCCATAGGCATCAGAAACATCGTGGGCCCTTATGCTCTTGGGGTCCCTGTCCAGTGCCCATAGGCATCAGAAACATCGTGGGCTCTTATGCTGTTCGGGACCCCAGCCAGTGCCCTTAGTCATCAGAAACATTGTGGACCCCTATGATCTTGGGGACCCCAGCCAGTGCACTTAGGCATCAGAAACATTGTGGGCCCCTATGATCCTGAAGACCTCAGCCAGTGCCCTTAGTCATCAGAAACATTGTGGACCCCTATGCTCTTGGGGACCCCGGCCAGTGTCCTTAGGCATCAGAAACATTGTGGGCCCCTATGCTTCTGGGGAACCTGGCCAGTGCCCATTGTGCCCATGCGTTAAGATGGTCCCATGGCCTGGCCCTCTTGGTGGGTGGTGGGCCCAGACACGGTTCAATAGGATTCGGGAACAGTGTGATCGCTAAACATGTCAGAGCATGGGATGTCAGTTCATTGGATACCATTTGAATTAGAAACAGGTTTTTATTCTCACCCCACAGATGAACGTGAATTGAAGTTGGCAAGAAAAGTTGCATATTCTTCCCTTAACATCATTTGTCACTTTTCATACGTGCAACACGATTAACAGATGGTAAGATGGTATAGAGTGTCACCCTGCCCTACACGACTCCATAAAAAAAACACAACGTAAGGAAAATCATTTTGACATGCATGCTGTCACTCCGTGCCCGGATCTTGTTTTTGGCTGCCCTGAAAGTCACATGGTTATGACGAAAGCGGGTCTGGACCAAGAACGTTAAAGCAGAGTGTGAGTGCAGGCTGGTGATGCCGGGGGGTGGTGGTGGGGGGCACAATCGCACTCAGGCATGGTATGGAACAAACGAGCCTAGTGTGAGTACACCAGGAACTTTTGTAACCCACATCAATCTTTCCATATGCTGGTGGGGTCTCATCAAAGTCCTAGAAATGACACACACACACGCTATCCATAGATACACAGCGATGCCACTAAGGTCCACCCATTAATGAATTTTAATGAACTATCACGAGTGATGTTATGAATGTCTACGCACCCATTAGCTTTACTGACCAACCACAAGTGATGTTACTGGGCTCCACTTCCATGTTAATTTTACTGACCAGTCATATGAGAAACCCTTGATGTTTATCCAGTAATTTTATTAACCAATTAGGAAGGGTTGTTTTTGGGGTCCACCTACTTATTGAATTGATTAATCATAACTGATGTTGTTGAGGTGCACAAAACCACTCCTTTTTTTTTTTTGACCAACCATGAATGATGCCATTAAGATATGACCACATACTAAAATCATTGACCAGTCATAAGTGATGCTGTGAAAGTCTACCCACTCACTAGTTTTTCTGACCAATTACAAATGTTGCTGAAGTCCACCCAACTGCCTATGTTATTGACCAGTCACAGATGATGCCATTGAGGCCCACCCAACCACTAATTCTATTGACCAATCATAAGAGATATCACTGAGGTCCGCCCAATAATTGAATTGACCAATCATAAGGGATGCTTCTTGAGGTTCTACCTAATCACTCATTTCTTGCACCAACCATGAATGATGCCACTAAGATATGCCCACATACTAAAATCATTGACCAGTCATAAGTGATGCTGTGAAAGTTTTTAGCTTTTCTTACCAACTACAAATTTCACTGAGGTCCATGCAAAAACGAATTGTATTGACCAGTCATTAGGGAGGCCAGTGAGATTCATCTAGTACATTTTTTGACCAATCATGAGTGATGTCACTGAGGTCAACCTAACCACCTACTAATTTTTTATTGACCAATCATAAAGGATGCCATAGTGGTCAACACACTTGTTTCACTGACCATTCATAAGGGAGACTCTTGCAGTACACCCACCCACAACAATATATTTTTGACCAATCCCAAAAGGGTAAAGGGACTTTCCACATGACTGATCTGTATTTTTTCTTTCCCTGTGATGATGTCTTTTGAACTAAACGCTCACCTTCACATGAAGCTCAGATTAGACATTTGCCTGTACAAAACTATCTAGTTTGATGGATTTATTTTACTGTTCCGTGGAAATCTCTTGCATACTTGCAGGGTTAAAGTGCTGGATGTGTACGATTCTGTAGAATTCTCGTGATGACTCAGGTTAAAAAAACTGGCGAGGCGGGTAAAAGGTAAAGGGTGATAATAATGTCACCTTACGTGATCAGGAGGTGACTGTCACTAAGGCTAACACAAATTTCCTTTAGCTCATCTGGCTAGGTTGATGGGGTTTTTTTTAATGTTCTGTGGGAAGGTGGAATGCTGCTGTTAGCATCCAAAGAGGTAGGGGGCAGTCAAGTGACCCCTCTATATGAGTCATCTGCTGGTATATGACAGGCTGAATGTCCTGTGTCCTCAGAACTATTTCATTATATTTTTCCTTACAGGATCAAAGTGGGGCAGCATGGTGGCGCAGTGGGTAGTGCTGCTGCCTCGCAGTTAGGAGACCTGGGTTCGCTTCCCGGGTCCTCCCTGTGTGCAGTTTGCATTTTCTCCCCATGCGTCTGCACTCTGGTTTCCTCCCACAGTCCAAAGATCCTAAATTGTGCTTGGTGTGTGGTTGTGTGTGTTTGTGCGCCCTGCGGTGGGCTGGCACCCTGCCCAGAGTTTGTTTCCTGCCTTGCACCCTGTCTTGGCTGGGATTGGCTCTGGCAGACACCCGTGACCCTGTAGTTAGGATATGGCGGGTTGGATAATGGATGGATGGCTGGATCAAAGCTCTGATGCTCAAGGATATGCCCTGGTATGTGGAAGGTTTCCAGTTCAAATCCCATTACTGTCATAACTCTGACAGTACTCTGCTGGACCCTTGAACATCTGACCCGGGAGTGCTAGCAAATCAGAAGCACTTCCGGGTCAGACCATATATAAAGGACTGCTGAAAACCCAGGTGGAGGAAGCTTGCTGGGAGGTGTGGAGGAGAAAGAAAGAAAGAAAGAAAGAATTGTAAGTATTATTGTGTTTATTGCCTGCTCCTGGTGGCTGTAGTGCTTAGGACACCTTTTTGGAGAAAAAAGAATTAAAAAATACCGGGTGGGCACACGAAAAACCGAAACATCTCTGACTTTCTTATCCCGTACACGTTTTTCCTTGTTGTCATCCTTCAGTTCTTGGACACAAGTCATTCTTGTACAGCTTCATTTGTAGTGAGCGCAAAACATTCGCTTGTTGTGTTAATTTACGTGTCGATTTCCTAGGGCTTCTGGCCATCCGTTCCTGAATATCTGCTACGACTGCAGGCGTACGAGCAGACAGGGCCCGCTTTCTTTTTGAACTGACCCAGTCGTATGCCACTTCTTCACCAACTCGTGAATACTGCTCTTTGCTGGTAGGTTTACTCTTCGGTGTGAAAATGTCCCGCGTTTCTTTAAAAGAACTGGTAGACACGTACGCCTCCACTATTCCAATATTCATTTTCAGAGAATACATCTTCCGGATCTCTTTCATGCCCGTCTGTACCCACTGGCTTCCTTACTAATGCACAGTTGGGGCTGCTGACCCCGTCGCGACAACGAGGCTCTGCGATCGCCACGACACCCGCCTGTATAATAGCTCGAGCCACCCGGTCGAAGAAGGTTCCGTTTTTTGTGCGCCACCCTGTACTTCTCAATGCTCTTACTTTGTGTCCCAAGTGTCTGCTGGGCAACAGCGACCTCTAGTGTCCACAAAGAGCAGACATATGGCCTCTGTCCGCATTTACCCTCAAGTCAATTACTGCTTTAACGAGTGCAGTTTCTGTACTATGATTTGATTTTAAACCCGACTGAAACTTATCGAGAATAGCAGGTTGAATCAAGTGATCACTTAGCTGCCTAATGACTGCCTTTTGAGAGGCAGGTTAACAATTGGTGTAAAATTGTCAAAGACAGAGGAGTTGAGATTATATTTTTTTGAGCAGCCTTTAGACGGTCAGGGAAGACCCCGTATCTAATGATGGGTTCACTATGTCAAGTACACCATCAATTAGCACAGCGGAGACTTTCTTAGAAAAAGGCCTACTGCTTCTGCAGGGTCAAGGACGCAGGTGGGGGGAAATTATTCCATGGGTCGAAAGATTCTGTGGGCATGCTGGGGTTCAGCAGCATTAACTTTGGGAGGTGTACTATATTATTTCTAGTGTCATTCATTTTGTGTTTAAGAAATACAGCAAAGGCTTGTGGTATATGGCCAGGGCTCATGCCCGGCAGGGACACCTCTACAGTGGAAGGACAGGGCAAGGGAGTGTATCCAGAGCATTACCTCCACAGGAGTGATAGGTGGCAGCCCCTCTGGACAAACTCCTTTTGGTTTCCGTTGCGCCACTAGAGGGGGTGCTCAGGGGTGGCCTTAGGCATGCGCAAATTGTGCACCTGCACAGGGCCGCCAAATCCCAGGGGCTGCCATGCCAATATACAGTGGTGTGAAAAACTATTTGCCCCCTTCCTGATTTCTTATTCTTTTGCATGTTTGTCACACAAAATGTTTCTGATCATCAAACACATTTAACCTTTAGTCAAATATAACACAAGTAAACACAAAATGCAGTTTTTAAATGATGGTTTTAATTGTTTAGGGAGAAAAAAAATCCAAACCTACATGGCCCTGTGTGAAAAAGTAATTGCCCCCTTGTTATAAAATCACCTAACTGTGGTGTATCACACCTGAGTTCAATTTCCGTAGCCACCCCCAGGCCTGATTACTGCCACACCTGTTTCAATCAAGAAATCACTTCAATAGGAGCTGCCTGACACAGAGAAGTAGACCAAAAGCACCTCAAAAGCTAGACATCATGCCAAGATCCAAAGAAATTCAGGAACAAATGAGAACAGAAGTAATTGAGATCTATCAGTCTGGTAAAGGTTATAAAGCCATTTCTAAAGCTTTGGGACTCCAGCGAACCACAGTGAGAGCCATTATCCACAAATGACAAAAACATGGAACAGTGGTGAACCTTCCCAGGAGTGGCCGGCCGACCAAAATGACCCCAAGAGCGCAGAGACGACTCATCCAAGAGGTCACAAAAGACCCCAGGACAACGTCTAAAGAACTGCAGGCCTCACTTGCCTCAATTAAGGTCAGTGTTCACAACTCCACCATAAGAAAGAGACTGGGCAAAAACGGCCTGCATGGCAGATTTCCAAGACGAAACCACTGTTAAGCAAAAAGAACATTAGGGCTCGTCTCAATTTTGCTAAGAAACATCTCAATGATTGCCAAGACTTATGGGAAAATCCCTTGTGGACTGATGAGACAAAAGTTGAACTTTTTGGAAGGCAAATGTCCCGTTACATCTGGCGTAAAAGGAACACAGCATTTCAGAAAAAGAACATCATACCAGCAGTAAAATATGGTGGTGGTAGTGTGATGGTCTGGGGTTGTTTTGCTGCTTCAGGACCTGGAAGGCTTGCTGTGATAGATGGAACCATGAATTCTACTGTCTATCAAAAAATCCTGAAGGAGAATGTCCGGCCATCTGTTCGTCAACTCAAGCTGAAGCGATCTTGGGTGCTGCAACAGGACAATGACCCAAAACACACCAGCAAATCCACCTCTGAATGGCTGAAGAAAAACAAAATGAAGACTTTGGAGTGGCCTAGTCAAAGTCCTGACCTGAATCCAATTGAGATGCTATGGCATGACCTTAAAAAGGCGGTTCATGCTAGAAAACCCTCAAATAAAGCTGAATTACAACAATTCTGCAAAGATGAGTGGGCCAAAACTCCTCCAGAGCGCAGTAAAAGACTCATTGCAAGTTATCACAAACGTTTGATTGCAGTTATTGCTGCTAAGGGTGGCCCAACCAGTTATTAGGTTCAGGGGGAAATTACTTTTTCACACAGGGCCATGTAGGTTTGGATTTTTTTTTCACCCTAAATAATAAACACCGTCATTTAAAAACTGCATTTTGTGTTTACTTGTGTTATATTTGACTAAGGGTTAAATGTGTTTGATGATCAGAAACATTTTGTGTGACAAACATGCAAAAGAATAAGAAATCAGGAAGGGGGCAAATAGTTTTTCACACCACTGTTTATTGAATATAAAACAGAAAGAGAAAAGACATTCGCGTTACCTATTCTAAGCAAAATGAAGAGATTTCGAGTACATGAATCTGGTTATTCGAAGAGAAAGAGAAAGGCGGCTACGGAGGCTTTCATTGCGTCACAGGAAGGAGCAATCCTGAAGTTTATCATAAGTTAAACGCTTGTGCCATGAGCACGAGGCAGCTATGCAGTGTCCGCAACAGATGTGGCCATCCGTCGTGCATAAGATACCATATTGACATTGGCGGGCGAAGGGGCCACCGATTCTTTCTCTGCCCAGGGCCGCCACGAGCCTAGAGCCGCCCCTGGGGAGCTGCATGCAGCCGGAAGAAGATCAACGAGCACCTGGAGCAGTTGTGGGTGTTCTATAAAAGGAGCCAGCGGCCACTACCCGGAGAGACAGATTCAGGTGGGAGAAGACAAAGCATTCCAGGAGGAGTGGAGGAAAAGAGAGAGAAAAAAGAGAGAGAAAGAAGAGTGTTTAGTGCTCGACTGTGCTACACAGATGGTAAACGGGAGAATGCGTTTCCCACGGGTACAAGATAAACAAATAAAAGCGTGTGTGTTGCACTCACAACAAAAGCGAGAACTAGAACTAAAAATATTGTATTTCGTTTTACAAGCACGAGAACTGAAATTAAGGCAAACAGAGAAACTAAAACTAAATAAAAATAAAAATTAGTGATATGTGAACGAACTAAAACGAGAATGAAAATTGAGTAAAAACGGAAAAATAAACAGAGCAATCGCATTTTCATTCAATGCGGTTCAGTCGTGCAGACAGGTTGTTTGTAGGTCGCCCTGAGCATAGAGATATATAGATAGACGCCGCATTCACTGTGTTGCCCAGTCGACATGATATGTCAGCGCGTCCGCCATATTGCGAGTGGCAAAAGTGCAATTTAAACTAATACAGGTAGATGTGGAAACTGGGTTTACTGATGAAAAAACAATAACGTTTAAAACAGTATCGTTTACATACAAAAGATTTTGGCGAATCGTTTACATGCAATTATTTATATCCATTTATACACGAATAATGGCAATTATTAAATAAAAATAATATTATTATTAAATAATTCCTCCCATATAAATAACATTTCTCAGACTGCCTTCTTCCATCTCCAAAACATTTCTAGACTTCGTCCTGTTCTTACACAACACAGTACTGAGGTATCAGTTAATGCCCTCGTCACCTCACGTATAGATTACTGTAATGCTATTGTATCTGGCATCCCACAAAAACGTATCCATCAAAATTCTGCTGCCAGGATAAAAACCTGCTGTTCTAAACCCACTGATCACATCACACCGATTCTCTCTCAACTTCACTGGCTCCCTATTCACTATTGAATACGATACTAAACACCGCTCTGAACATTTAATATTCTCCACAACCTCACTGATCTCCTCCAGACTGACACTCCTCTCGCTCACTCACATCCTGTAATTTGAGAGTATTCAGTCTGGCAATATGGTGCCGCCTTAGTTTGTAGAAGACAGAGACGAATAAAGACATGAGCATTAGATGATGGTTGTCAATTTCAAACTGTTTCCTCCATGTGCTCCTTCATCTGAACCAATCTCAGCCCGAACAACCCGATCGATCAAAGATACACTGACAGCTTGCCCTCATGTCGACTGTCAGATAACACGCTCAGCTACTTTGCCCACCTTGACTGGACCCTCAGAAGGAATCATCAAACCTCCTTTGTTTTTTAATGTGACAGAGTGGTAGCTTTGATCATATGATGCCGGTACAGCATCTGTTACCAAACTAGCACGGCACACATCACAGGACAGCTTTCTCAAAATCCCGTCTAAGGGCTACCTGACCTCCCACTGCTTCCTGAGGTGGATTTCTTTGGGAAACCTTCAAAGTTTGAGAAATGTTAACAGCTAACAACAATCTACACAGTTAGTGACTAAATACGTTTAGCCAAAATGTTGTTTGGAGGCTCACTTGAGCACATGAATGCATAGCTCTGCTAGTTTAGCCTGGCGTAGCTAAAGTTAGGGTTATAAAACGGAATTTTCTAATTCCCAAATATAACCAAAACAATTGTTCAGCCTTACCTATGAAATGTAATCCCCAGGGATCTGGTTTGGAGTTTACAGCGGTTCGTACAATCCCAAGCAGCACATTATCCATTACTTCACTCCTCAGCAGTGCCACTCGCAATATGGCGGCGACGTTGACGTACGATGCTGCTGGTCATGCGGTGTCTAGTAATTCAATGTCTATGGCCCTGAGCGCTCAGTGATGTTGCGCTGTTCACGTTGTGCTGATCTTGGAACTTGGACTTACTAGAGTCAAGTGACGCAACTTTCGTGTTGAGCACATTTAGTTCGTTTGGTTGAAGCAGTAAGCATGTGTGGTTGACGATGGCGAGTTTTGCACTGATGTTTGCAGGTAGAAAGCGAGAAAGCAACATGTGAAAATACTTTAATTACAGCGCAGTTGATAATAATAGCAAATGTAGCGTACAAGAAGAGGATAAAAACAGTATGGGTTTTTAGTTAGTGGAAAGAATACAACGAATCTGAGGGCTCATTTAGCTTGACATCATCCAACAATTTTAAGTGCATTAGATGAAGAAAACAAGACTAAATCTGAAAAGAGAAAGAGAGAAGCCAAGCACATATTGAGTTCTTTGTGTAACATACATTATATTGCCAAGAGTATTGGGATGCCTGCCTTTACACACCCATCCATCCATCCATCCTCTTCCGCTTATCCGAGATCAGGTCGCAGGGGCAGCAGCTTGAGCGGAGATGCCCGGACCCCACTTCTTCCAGCTCTTCCCGAGGAATCCCGAGGCGCCCTCAGACCAGCCAAGAGACATAGTCCCTCCAGCGTGTCCTGTGTCTTCCCCGGGGCCTCCTCCCGGTTGGACGTGCCCGGAACACCTCACCAGGCGTCCAGGATGCATCCTGATCAGATGCCCGAGCCACCTCATCTGACTCCTCTCGATGCGGAGGAGCAGCAGCTCTACTCTGAGCTCCTCCTGGATGACTGAGCTTCTCACCCTATCTTTAAGGGAAAGCCCAGACACCCTGCGGAGGAAACTCATTTCAGCCACTTGTATTCGCAATCTCATTCTTTCGGTCACTACCCACGGCTCATGCCCATAGGTGAGGGTAGGAACGTAGATCGACTGGTAAATTGAGAGCTTTGTCTTATGGCTCAGCTCCTTTTTCACCACGACAGACCGATGCAGAGCCCGCATCACTGTGGACGCCACACCGATCCGCCTGTCAATCCATTCTTCCCTCACTCGTGAACAAGACCCCAAGATTCTTGAACTTTTACACTTGGGGCAGGATCTCGCTCCCAACCCTTAGAGGGCACTCCACCCTTTTCTGGCTGAGGACCATGGTCTCGGATTTGGAGGTTCTGATTTCCGTCCCAGCCGCTTCATACTCATCTGCGAACCGAATCGTGGTGAAGGGGTTTGCGTGTCCCAATGATCCTAGGAGCTCTGTTGTTTGCCACCCAAGGCACACTGGTCCTAGGTGAGGGATGAGACAAAGAGCGGTTCAACAAAACCTCCTATGAAGAATAAAAAATTTGGAAGGTGTTTTCCCTCGCCCGAACACAGGTCACCGGGACCCCTCTCTGGAGGCAGGCCTGGAGGTGGGGCTCAATGGCGAGCACCTGGTGGCCGGGCCTGCACCCATGGAGCTTGGCCGGTCACAGCCCGAAGAGGCAACGTGTGTCCCCTTTCCCATGGGCTCACCACCTATGGGAGGGATCAAGGGGGTCGGGTGCAGTGTGAGTTGGGTGGTGGCCGAAGGCGGGCAACCTTGGCGGTCTGATCCTCAGCTACAGAAGCCTTTACACACCCATGAACTTTAATGACATCCCATATGCTTTAATATGGAGTCAGCCCACCCGTTGCAGCTCTAACAGCTTCAACTCTTCTGGGAAGGCTTTCCACAAGGTATAGGAGTGTGTTTATGGGAATTTCTGACCAGGAGAGCATTTGTGATGTTGAATAAGAAGGCCTTGCTCACTCGCAGTCTCTGTTTGAATTCATCCCAGAGGTGTTCTATCGGGTTGAGGTCAGCTCTCTCTCTATGCTGGCCAGTCAAGTTCCTCGCTCCTCCATTTCTTTATAGATCTTGCTTTGTGCACTCGTGTGTGTGCAGTCATGTTGGGTCCCCAGACTGAACTTGTCCAAAATGGCTTTGAATGCCGAAGCACTAAGAGTTCCTTTCAGTGGAACTAAGGGGCCAAGCCCAACCCCACATCATAATCCCCCCCCCTCTACCAACGCAGTCTGGCGAGTCCCACCAAACCCAGACTGTTCCATTGGACTGCATGATTCGTCACTCCAGAAGATACGCCTGTCCTGCTCTTGAGTCCAGTGTCAGTCGGTGGGCTTCACATCACTGCATACGACGCTTTGCGTTTCACTTGGTGATGTCAGGCTTGGCTGCAGCTGCTTGGCCATGGATACCCATTCCATGAAGCTCTTTCTCGATGCTGCACTGTTCTTGAGCTTTTGGACGTCTGTAGCTGTCGACTCTGCAGAACATTGGCGACTTCTGCACACCTCAGCATGCATTGTCCCCGCTGTGTGATTTGACGTGATCTACAACTTTGTGGCTGAGTTGCTGTTGTTCCCAATTGCTTCCACTTTATTATAATACCACTAACAGTTGACCGTAGAATATTTAGTAGTGAGGAAATGTCACAAAGTTGACTTAGAGCACAGGTGGCATCCTATCACGGTACCAGGCTTGAATTCACTGAGCGACCCATTCTTTCACCAACGTTTGTAGACGTTAGTAGTCTGTATGCCGAGGGGCTCAATATTATACACCTGTGGCCATGGAAGTGACTGGAACACCTGAATTCAATAATTTGGAGGGGAGGGGGGTCCCAATACATTTGGAACTTATAATATATTTGGTTTGATTCCACACTTCACTAGTGATCAGATAGTTAAAATGCTGTTTACAGTGGCCATGAATGCCCATCCATTATCCAACCCGCTATATTCTAACTACAGGATCATGGGGGTCTGCTGGAGCCAATCCCAGCCAACACAGGGCGCAAGGCAGGAAACAAATAAACCCTGGGCAGGGTGCCAGCCCACCGCAGGGCACACGCATACACATACCAAGCACACACACTAGGGACAATTTAGGATCGCCAATCCACCTAACCTGCATGTCTTTGGATTGTGGGAGGAAACTGGAGCACCAGCCATGAATGTAATAATAATAATAATAATAATAATAATAATAATAATAATAATAATGCATTTTATTTATTGGACACTTTACATTAGATAGATAGATAGATAGATAGATAGATAGATAGATAGATAGATAGATAGATAGATATGAAAGGAACTATATAATAGATAGATAGATAGATAGATAGATAGATAGATATGAAAGGAACTATATAATAGATAGATAGATAGATAGATGTGAAAGACACTATATAATAGATAGATAGATAGATAGATAGATAGATAGATAGATAGATAGATAGATAGATAGATAGATGTGAAAGACACTATATAATAGATAGATAGATAGATAGATAGATAGATAGATAGATAGATAGATAGATAGATAGATAGATAGATAGATAGATAGATACTTTATTAATCCCAAGCAGTAAATCTCAAAGTGGTTATTGGTTATACTGAGAATACCAGGTAAGACTGTGATTTTCAAGGTGCTCACACAGCAGGCGATTTTATTCCAGGTAGCTTTCAAATTACAGGCACGCTTTGGGTGTTGGAAAATGAAACAATGTACTCAGTGTGATAGTTTAAAGCACGTAAGAAACCATATACCATTAGAAAAAAAAATGTATCTCAGGAGGATGGCTACCCAATTACAAAATACAGTACGCTCTAATAAAAAATTAATAGTTTATTCAGTCAAAACACATTATAATAATTGATTATGCTAATGTTTATTTCCTGGCATGTTTATTGATCGTCCTACTTTGTGATACCATTTAAGAGAGATGTTAATGTCATTTGTAGCAAAAGATGAATTTCCACTTGCTTTGTGCCACTAAAATGTAATTTGATGGATTATTTAATGAGGCGCTCTTCAAATCATTGGCAATGTGCTAATTTAAAAGTCGTAGCAAAGTCTTTTGGTCACCAGAGGGCGCTGCAGCTCCCCAAACTCCACACACAACCACAAAGACACAAGTTTTCCAATAAAAACAAACAGTCTTATTTTGTGAATCTCTTACACAATGAAGCGTTTCTCACAACTACAACACTAATTTTCACGCTCTTCAATTCCTTTCTCTCTTCTCTACTCCTTTGAGGTGAGTATTGCCTGTCTCCATTGCCTGGATGTGACAGAATGGCTCCTTTAATCTTGGACTGGGGAGTACATCTGGTGCTAATCCATGGCCCGATTGAAATACTTCCAGGTCAGTCAGAAGTCTTACATTGCTGGGATTTTCAATCCCAACAGCTTCCCCTGGTAACCCCCATGGAACCCAACTGGGCTGCCCATGGGACTACAACTCCCATTATGCCCTGCTATTATCCATGTGTGAATCCTGGTATAGGTGTGCTGCCATCTAGAGTATTAGGGAAGCCACTGCTCTGAAAACAACATCTCCCCCTGTTCCCTAATTACATTGTCCTCCCGGCGGGTAATGAACCATGCCCTGTCCCAGTCAGGACATCAGTCCATGTCTGTCATCCCTTGCAGCTTCAATACTAACTACGGTTTACTTCTTAATTTGTACCGTAACCTTTTGTCGCAACAGTAGCCAATGACACTTCCTCAGCTTCTAATTTTTCTATTCACATATCTAACATACTTCTCCATTTTTGCGTGGTAGGGAGGTGGTAACTATCCCATGCAGCACCAAGCACAAGGCAGGAGTGAATCATTAATGGGAAACCAGTCCAGTGCAGGACACCTTCACTCACACACACACACTCATGTAACATATGAAGGCTACAAATGTGTGATTTGAGATATTTTGTTAAAGCCTACACAATCAAGAATATACAAGGGTTATCTAGGGCTCCATACGACAAAACAAATGGCCAACAGAATCTCAAGTTTCTCTTTCTCACAAAATCAACCATCACATACATGGGCTTAGGGGGCAGCCAAAGGGCCCAAATGAGCGTTAGGATTGGAACAGAGTACTAACGCCTTTTCTCCTATTCCAACAGAAAAACAGAAGATTAATACCTAAATCCAATCTCAAACCCACACAATACTACCACTTCTGGCTCCTTCTGATGACTCCACTTCCGGCTCCTCTGCTGATGACTCCACTTCCAGGTCCTCTGCTGATGACGCCACTTCCAGGTCCTCTGCTGATGACTCCACTTCCGGGTCCTCTGCTGATGATGTCACTTCCCATCCCATATCTTTGACTTCAAATCCGGCTCTTCTCGATGACCTCAATACCATCCCTCAGTTTCAACCTCAGTTCCTCCTGACTCATTTCCCTTTTCCTGTCTATGTATCATTTCCTGCCATCTATACATAAAAGACCCGGGAAGCGTGTTCTCATTGTTAAATGTCTGTTTTTACAAATTTTGACCAGCGTATCAGTGTTTTACGATCTCTCAGAACTCGGAGATCACACTGGGAATTCCACTAGCACTTGATCTTTTGTGTTCCTGTGTTTATTTCATTCCACAACTTTCTGATACTCCCGTGGGGATGGAGGATTCCTATATGTGCCCAGGCTGGCTGAGAGATGTCATCTTCAGGAAGACTACCCAATGAGCCACATCCAGTAATCCACCATTGAATGACACACGAGGTAGAAATGCTCAGAACACCTCGATGGACTCTACTCACTCCAGAAGTCATGGGAGGTTCTCCTGCATTAATAATCTGTCAAAGACTGTAAGTCCTCCATCTCCCTCTCATAATCTCATTTTTCCTACTTTTTGGACAGCATCCACCTTTCTGAAAAACTGGGAACAACTGATAAGCAAAAGGAAACAATTGTATCCTAAAATTCTAGGATTTTTACATGCAAAATTTAACTACTGGTAAAGATTTTCACACAACAAGCAGTGCAGTCTATGTAAGTTAATTATAGCTTTAGGCTGCAACATCGCGTCTCCTCACATGGAATAGATTAATAGATGACAAGCTTCCCAAAACCTCTGAGGTCTCCTTAACTTCTGATAAAGTGAGCTGCAAAAAGATCGTCTGCAAGTGATAAATGCTTTATCAGCGCTGAAGGTAACCTTTCCTGCCTCAGAACCCCACCACGCTTGCAGACTGCAGATAAGAGCTCCTGAATTATCACCTTATGACGCCCACATTATAGATGGAGTGCCGCATACATCAATGAAGGTTTGGAAGATTCGCCGGAGAATGTTACAGATTAGGATGTGAGCAGAGGAAGCACAATGGATCTGCTGTAGAAGCCGTGTCGATAAACAGGCACGATTTACACAGACGTTTTCAGTTCAAGGTGTTGTTTTGCATAATCATCCGTCCATCCATTCAGGCCTTACTTAGAGGAGTCAGTCTTTTTGTCAGCCCACCCATTCGTTTTTGTCCCTTCTATCCATCTAGCCATTCATTCATTTATAAATCCTTTTACAGTATGCATTCTTTGAGGCATTTTTACATCTGTTCTGCCATCCTCTTAATAAACCACCTATTGATACGACCATATGTCATCAACTTATCCATCAATCCATCTATCTCTGCGTTCAGCCACTTACCCATCTATATGCCACTCCTATATCCAGTTTATTGTCCGTCCATCCATACATACAACCATAATCTCTCCATGTATCCATTTTTGTATCTATAGATCCATCCTATTCAAGAAAAATAATCCTGACTCCTCTGTCTTTGACAACTGTACACTAATTTCTAGCCTGCCTTTCTTAAGAAGAATTCTAGAAAAGACAGAAATTATTCAAGTAATCATTTGGTTGCTTAAGCATCCTGTTCTCAACAAGTTTCAGTCCAGTTTTAGAACAAATCGCAGTACAGAAACAGCACTGATTAAAGTAGTAAATGATTTGTGGGTTAATGTGGACAGTCTAATGTAGACTTGAGTGCAGCAATTGACACCATTGACCACGGCATTCTTATAAATCACCTTAGACAATGGGTGGGCCTCTCTGGCAGCGTCTTAAATTGGTTTCAGTCTTATGTTCATCGAAAACCCGTGATACTGCCTAAGTATGGTGTACCACAAGGATCTGTTCTGGGTCTGCTGCTTTTTACTTTCTCGTATACAAAGTACAGGGAAAGTATTGTAATCGTCCAAAAATTTGATTTTGAGATTTCGATGAATACGCAAAGTTTTAGACCTCCCTGAGTCTGGTTTACTTTCTCATAGGGAAAGTATTGTAATCTTCCAAAAATTCAGTTTTGAGATTTTGATGAATCGCAATGTTTTAGACCTCCCTGAGTCTGGTTTACTTTCTCTTAGGGAAAGTACTGTAATTGTCCAAAATTTCAATTTTGAGATTTTGATGAATAGCGACGTTTTAGACCTCCCTGAGTCCGATTTACTTTCTCGTAGGGAAAATATTATAATCATCCAAAAATTCAAATTATGTCTGTGTGTCTGTCTGTGTAAACACGATGACTCGAGTACGCTTTCACTTATGTCAACCAAATTTTGCATACAAGCATTAGGTACAAAATGTCAATTTCCATCAACTTTTGGGCTATTTCCACTTACCGGAAGTGGTACATTACCTTTAATTCATGCAGATGCAGAGTCCGATTTATTCAATTTGACTTTTATAATAATTATTCAACATATTATTAACTTGATTTGATTTGTTGTTGATGGTTCTTTAATGTATGAAATATAAAAATATAATCATTGTCTTGTGGTTTACTCCTGAAATATCCATCCTCATATCTGAGCATACGAGAAAGTCTAAGAAAGGAGACCACTCCCGATTTTTTATTTTTTATTAATTTTATTGCAATCAATACAAAGCAAACAAGTTTTTACAAAAAGAAGAATTGAGTTAAGAACAGATCGATTTCCACCCTGAGAGAGAGAGCAAGCCAAACAGCGTAAAATTTAAGGCTTGTAAACATACCTAAATTAATAAATTCTCTGTGCTTTATGAACTTATTTTAAAATATTACTGATTAGATCCTGCCATGTTTTGAAAAAGTCTGTACAGATCCTCTAACTGAGTATTTGATTGTTTCCAATTTCAAATAATATAACACATCGGTTTCCCACTGACTTAAAAGAGGAGATTTTGGGTTCTTCCAGTTTATCAGAATAAGTCTGCGTGCCAACAGTGTAGTGAATGCAATCACAGTTTGTTTGTCTTTCTCCACTTTAAGACCCTCTGGAAGAACCCCAAACACAGCTGTTAATGGGTTAGGAGGGATTGTGAGTCCAAGGCTGTCTGAGAGGTAATTAAAATTTTTCGTCCAGAATGATGTTAATTTGGTGCAGGTCCAGAACTTGTGACCCAGTGAGGCTGGGACTTGATTGCAACGTTTGCAGGTTGGATCATGCCCTGGAAACATTTTGGGGAGTTTTAGTCGAGACAGATGTGCTCAATATATAATTTTGAGTTGTATAATTGTATGCTTTGTACATATGGAGCTCAGTGAATTCTCTGCATTGCTACTTTCCACTCCTTTTCTGATATATTAATTGAGAGATCTTTTCCCAGTGTCCTCTTGGATCTTTGAAAGGAAGGGATTGTAAAATGATTTTATATATTGTAGAGATGGAGTCTAACTCCTTGAAATTGAGCAATATTTTTCCAGCATGGATGAGGGTGCAAGATGAGGAAAATCTGGAAGGTTCTGTTTAACAAAGTTCCTGATTTGAAGATAGTGAAAGAAATGTGTAGCTGGAATGTTAAATTTGGAATGTAATTGTTCATAGGATGCAAAGACGTTGTCTATATAAAGATCTCTAAGCAAGTTAATTCCAAATTTTTCCAGATATTAAAACTGCATATGTTTGTGAAGGTTGAAAGAGGTGGTTCTCTTGCAGGGTGCCACAGAAGAAGCTTCTCCGTCTTAAAATGCTTTCTACATTGGTTCCAGATTCTAAGTGAGTGGAGCACAATTGGGTTATTAGTGTATTGCCGATAGCGTGTGTTTATTGGAGCACAGAGCAAGGAATACAAAGAAGTACTGCAGGATTTTACTTCTATTGCGGTCCAAGCCTGTGTATGTTCTTCTATTTGTGTCCAGGTTCTTATCACTGTATATTTGCTGCCCAGTAATAAAACTGGAAGTTAGGTAGAGCCATGCCGCCTTCTGCCTTTTGTCTTTGTAGGGTCGCTCTTTTGATGCGTGGATGTTTTGAATTCCAAATAAATGAGGTTATTGTTGAATCTAATTGCTTAAAAATGATTTATTAATGTATATTGGTATGTTTTGAAATAAAAAGGAGCTTAGGAAGAATATTCATCTTAACAGTGTTAATTCTTCCAGCTAGTGTGAGATGAAGGGTTGACCATCTATGCAAGTCTTGTTTAATTTTTTCCATGCAGGCGAAATTTTGTTGATAAAGAGCTTTATGTTTACTTGTGATGTTTACCCGAGGTATTTAAACTGTTCTGCAATGATAAAAGGTAGGGTGTCTAATCTAATATTATATGCTTGAGAATTCACTGGAAAGAGTACACTTTTATTCAGATTAATTCTGAGACCAGAGATCTTTTGAAATTCTGTGAGTGCTGCTAAGACTGCAGGCACAGAATTTTCTGGGTCCGATATATACAGTACCATGTCATCTGCATATAATGAGATTTTCTGTTCCAGTCCTTCTCTGCTAATCCCCTTTATCTGATCAGTATTTCGACAATGTATTGCCAGTGGTTCAATGGCAATTGCAAACAGCAGCGTGACAAGGGCATCCTTGTCTTGTGCCACGTTCTAGTTTAAAGTAGTCTGAGCAAATGTTATTGATGCAAACTGAAGCTTCTGGGTTAGTATACAGTAATTTAATCCATGCACAAATGTTGGGCCAAACCCAAACTTCTCCAATGTAGTAAAAGGTATTTCCATTCAATCATGTCGAATGCTTTTCTGCATCCAATGATAATAATATTTCTGGGGTGTTTGATTTAGTTGGTGAGTATATTACATTAAACAGGCGTCGAAGATTTGAAGATAAGTGTCGGCCCCTAATAAATCCAGTTTGGTCTTGTGATATTACGAGGGAGCACTTTCTCCATCCTTCTAGCTATGATTTTAGAGAGTATTTTAACGTCGTTATTCAGAAGTGAAATTGGTCTGTATGATGCACATTGTAATAAGTCCTTATTTTGTTTTGGAAAGACAGTGATTAGTGCTTGGCGAAAGGTTTGTGGAAGAGATTGGTTATCTCTGGCTTCTGTAAATGTTGCTAATAGGAGGGAGCTAGCTGAGGGAGAATTTCTTGTAAAACTCTGCAGGGTAGCCATCAGGGCCTGCTGCTTTTCCACCTTGGAGTGACTTTATAGCATCTAGTAATTCTGATAATGCAGAGGTTTATCAAGTTCCTCCACACTAAAAGCGTCTATTTGTGGTATCTGTAATGTATCCAGAAATGCATTAGATTGTATATTGTCTTCTTTAAACTCAGTAGTATATAGGGATTTATAGTAGTCTCTGAAAGTGTACATTATATTTTTGTGTTCGATGATTTTATCTCCATTCGTTGTGATTACGAGATTGCGTTGCACTTCTTGCTTGTGAATTTGTTGCTAAAAGCTTATTAGCTTTCTCTCCATGTTCATAATAATGATGTCTGGATTTGTAAATTAGTTGTTCAGTTTCTTTAGTTGTCAAGAGGTTTAATTCTGAATGTAGAGCCTGCCTCCTCTATGTAGAGTCTCGCTTGGTAGTCTGGCATGTTCTTCATCTATTTTAGTAATTTGCTTTTTATCTCTGCTACTTTCTTGGCTTGGATTTATTTCTGTGGGAAAGATATGAGATAATCTGTCCTCTTAAGAAGGCCTTAAGAGTTTCCCAGAGTATTCCTGCAGAGATCTCGGGGGATGTATTTGTCTCTAGAAAGAATTTGATTTGTTTGGATATAAATTCAGTACAATTCTCGTCAGCTAATAGAAGCGGTTGAGGGCCATCTGCGGGGTGAGTGTATGGGGCTTAGTAATTTCAGCTCCAAGATCAGGTGCATGGTCAGAAATAACAATAGCATCGTATTTACAAGATTTAATCTTAGGCAAGAAGTTATTGTCTATAAAGAAGTAATCAATCCTTGAGTAGCAATGATGTACTGGTGAGTAGAAAGAATATGTTCTTGAATTTGGGTTTAAAAACCTCCAGGGATCTGATAAGTTGTGATCAGTTATAAACTTTGTAATTATCTTTGCGGTGTTAGATGCGTTCCCCTGTGGAGGAAGTCTATCTAAAAGTGGATTTAGAACACAATTAAAGTCCCCAGCCATTATAAGTTTATGAGTGTTCAGATTGGGAATGGATGCAAATAAATTTTGTATAAATTCCTTATCATCAACATTAGGTGCATAAACATTTATCAAAATCATTTTACAGTTAGATAAGTCTCCCATGACCATTACATATCTCCCTTCAGGATCCAATACTACATCTGATGCTACAAATGGTACTGTTCTATGTATGAGAATTCCCACCTCTAGTTTTCTTTGTAAAACTAGAATGGAACATTGGCCAGTCCAGTCTTTTGCAGCGGAACTGATCCTTGCTTAGTAAGTGGGTTTCCTGTAAAAATACTATTTTAGCATTTAGACCTGTTAGGTGAGAAAGTACTTTCTTTCTCTTTAATTCGTGATTCAGGCCTTTAACATTCCAGCTTACGAAGTTAACTGTCCCATCATGGAGACACTGATTCTGAGTTTTTGATGTCATTTTATAGTCTTAACTGGAAGTGAGACAGTTTAGGTCTTAATTTCCTATTTCCCCAAGAGTTGTTGCCATGCAGCTTATTATTACGTTGATAGTTATAATTATAAAGATTGAGAGGATTAGGTATAGATCAGGCCTGCTCTCTTTCTCTCCCCCCCTTAACCCCCCACCCTCCCCTTTTGCCTCCCCAAGTGAGGATAAAACCCACTTCACGCAGTCCCAGTCCTCTGACATACCCAGAGACAGAGCACGAACAAAGCACAACAAGCCGCAATGCAGCGGCGCCTTAGGGTTAAAAGATATAGATATCTGTTACCAATATAGTCTTTAAAAAAAAAAGAATTTTGCACTTAAAATATACAGTATATATATAGTCTTCAGCAATATTAGTGCATTAAGATGATACACCCAGATAATAAACCCGGGTGATGGTGTTAAAAATAACAAGTCACTCCCGATTTTTACAATCTCCATGCGTCCGTTAAGTCAAATTATCTCAAAGCACAAGGTGAGCTACCACAGCTAAACATATGACACACAGTTTTATTTATCGAGAGCGCCTGATGACCCTGATGCTCTTGGCTCTCTGATCCAATGTCTTAGCAGATTTTCCAAAGGGATGAGTAGAAACTTCCTGTAACTAAATAAGGAAAAAAAACAGAAATCTCACTGATTCGTGAAAATGGAAATAGTGAGGGTATTAGAAATAAACTTGATCCCTTAGGTCAGGGGTGTCAAACTCCAGGCCTGGAGGTCCGCAGTGACTGCAAGTTTTCATTCTAACCATTTTCCTAATCGGTGACCAGTTTTCACTGACACTCGTCTTTTTATTAAGTCAGATGCAGCGGGGAAAATAAGTATTGAACGTGTCAACGTTGGTCGCAGTAAATCTATTTCTAATAGGGCTTTTGACATGAAATGTTCAACCGGTGGTTGGTAACAACCCAAGTAATCCAAACAAACAAAGAAATTAAAGAACGTAAGTCCATAAATTATGTGTAATGAAGTGAAATCACAAAGGGAGTAAGTATTGAACACGCTTACTGAAATGTATTTCATACTTAGTTGTCACACATGTGCGCATGGGAGGCAGCTAAAGGGCCTGAGTGATGGAAGTTCTGAGACAGGCCGGCTGTGGCAGAGTGCACTGACTCTTTTTCTCACTTCCCTGTAGACCATCCCTGGGAGACTCCACCTGGCTCCCGTGACATCACTTCCGGGACCGAACCAATGGAGACAGAACTAACCGGCGCCGGCCCCCTTGATGTCACGCCCGGGCCTGATCCAATGAGTGACGAACACATGCCCGATTCCCAAGACCTCACTTCCTGTCTTTCCCTTTTAAAAGCCTGCCCTTTTTCCCTTTTCCCTCAGTCTTGTTTTGGACTCAGTTGTATGCACTTCAGTGCTGATTATTTCTAAAAAACGACTTTTGCAGCCAGGATACCACATTATACGGGTGGCTGCCCCAAACCTTTCTTGGAGTATGTCTCAATTTTGTGACAAGTAGAAAAGCCTTTGTTGGTATTGACAGCTTCCAGATGCCTCCTGGATGGAGAAATGAGTCACCTGCATTGCTCAGGTGTGATTGTTGGCCCGTTCTTCCACACAAACTGTCTACAGTTTGTGAACTCTCTGAACTCTGATCTTCAGTTCATTCTATAGCTTTTCAACTGGATTCCAGTTGGGTGATTGACTGCACCATTCTAGCAGTTTGATTTTCTTTATTCTCCGAAACCAATTGTGAGTGTCATTGGCTGTGTGTTTGAGATCCTTGTCTTGCTGAAATGTCCCCCCTCATGTTTCATCTTCAGCATCCTGGTAGATGGCAGCAGATTCTTACGAAGAATGTCCCGCTACATTTCTCCATTTATCCTTCCTTCAGTTCTATGAAGTGTGTTAATATTTTGTGGTGTTTTTGGGGTGATGTGCAGTGCTATTTCTCCTCCAGACATGGTGTGTGCAAAAACATCCAAAGAGTTCAGTTTTGCTCTCCTCTGACCAGACTCTGTTCTCCCAGGATTTCATTGGCTTGTCCAAATATTTTCAACGAGCTTCAATGTGCTTTTACTTCAGCAGTGGAGTCTTGCGTGGTGAGCGTGCGTAGAGGCCATGATGGTGGAGTGCATTACTGATTGTGTTCTGCTAATTCCAGGTCTTTGTGAAGCTCTTGCCGAGTGGTCCTTGGCTCTTGGACAACTTTTCTGATTATTCTTTTGACAGAAATCTTGCAAGGAGCAGCTGGTCATGGCCAGTTTATGGTGACATGATGTTCTTTTCACTTGTGGATTACAACCCCAACAGTGCTCACTTTAACATTCAGAAGTTTAGAAATACATCTGTCACTGATGCCAGCAGGAGGTCTTGAGAGAGCTCTTGGCTTTGACCCATCATGAGATGCTTTTTGTTGTGACCCCTTGGTAACGAGAAGCCATCAATTTGGACTAAACAGCTGATATTCATTTACATTGCTAGGGGGATCTCAGGATTGCTTTCTAAATACTCACAGATGGGAGCAGCTTTCTTGGCTTTCCAGGCCTTTTTGCACCTTATTTTCTTTGTGTGAACAATACTTATTCCCAGTGTCATTCCACTTTAATATATTTAACTTAATTTATGGACTCATTTGTTCTGATTTCTTTGTATGTGTAGATTGCTTGGGTTGTTACCGACATCGGGTGAAAAGTTCATGTCAATAGCCCCTATGAAAGATCAGCCTCGACACAGATGGACATGGGACACATAAAATTCCAAAAATACATCCATCCATCCATTTTCCAACCCGCTGAATCTGAATACAGGGTCATGGGGGTCTGCTGGAGCCAATCCCAGCCAACATAGGGCACAAGGCAGGAACCAATCCTGGGCAGGGTGCCAACCCACCGCAGGACACACACAAACACACCCAGCACACACTAGGGCCAATTTAGAATCGCCAATCCACCTAACCTGCATGTCTTTGGATTGTGGGAGGAAACCGGAGTGCCCGGAGGAAACCCACGACACGGGAGAACATGCAAACTCCACGCAGGGAGGACCCGGGAAGCGAACCCAGGTCTCCTAACTGCGAGGCAGCAGCGCTACCACTGCGCCACCGTGCCGACCTCCAAAAATCCACACACATTTATTTTCTTCCCAATCTTCAGCACAACACAATGCACAAACCCACAATGCTCAGTCCTTTCTCTTTTTCTCTCTTTATTGCCGCCTCTATTACTATCCTCACCAGCTCTGTCCTCAGCCTTCCAACTGGAATGAGGCGGCCCCTTTTATAATACCCCAAATGTGCTCCAGGGTCTTCGTGATGACCTTACGGCAGCACTTCTTGGTGTGGCGGAAGTGTCGCATGAGCACCTGGAATCTCTTCTGGGTGTTGCAGAAGTGCTGCATTCCATGGCTCTATAATCCTTTGGGCGCCCCCTGGTGGTGGTCACGGGCCCCAACAGGGTTGAGCTTCTAAACTCTGTGAACCAAGAAGGCTGCCCTCTCGAGGCCTGGGGGAGGTATTGTCTCTCTCTCTCCCGGTGGCATCCCCAGCCATCCCCCACAATCCATTAGAAATATCTTTACTGAGAAAAACGTTGACGTGTTCAAATCCTATTCTCCCCGCTGTATGCACAGTGCATTGTTCATAAAATAACTTAAATAGATAGATAGATAGATAGATAGATAGATAGATAGATAGATACTTTATTAATCCTGAAGGGGAGATTCACATACTCCAGCAGCAGCATACTGATAAAGAACAATATTAAATTAAAGAGTGATAAAAGCGCAGTGCAAGTTAAAGAGTGCAAGGTGTAGAGTGCCAGGCAAGTATAACAGTCTTTAATCTTGTATTGTGTTAACATTTAAGGGTGGAATTGAAGAGTCGCATAGTGTGCTCAGCGCCCGTCGCTCTGCCACGGATGTCAAACTGTCCAGCTCTGTGCCTACAATAGAGCCTGCCTTCCTCACCAGTTTGTCCAGGCGTGAGGTGTCCCTCTTCTTTATGCTGCCTCCACAGCACACCACCGCGTAGAAGAGGACACTCGCCACAACCGTCTGATAGAACATCTGCAGCATTTTATTGCAGATGTTGAAGGATGCCAGTCTTCTAATGAAGTATAGTCGGCTCTGTCCTCTCTTACACAGAGCATCAGTATTGGCAGTCCAGTCCAGTTTATCATCCAGCTGCACTCCCAGGTATTTATAGGTCTGCACCCTCTGCACAGTCACCTCTGATGATCACGGGGTCCATGAGGGGCCTGGTCCTCCTAAAATCCACCATCAGCTCCTTGTTTTTGCTGGTTTTCAGTTGTAGGTGGTTTGCGTCGCACCATTTAACAAAGTCCTTGATTAGGTTCCTATACTCCTCCTCCTGCCCACTCCTGATGCAGCCCACCATAGCAGTGTCGTCAGTGAACTTTTGCACGTGGCAGGACTCCGAGTTGTATTGGAAGTCCGATGTATGTTGGCTGAACAGGACCGGAGAAAGTCCAGTCCCCTGCGGCGCTCCTGTGTTGCTGACCACAATGTTAGAGCTGCAGTTCCCGAGACGCACATACTGAGGTCTGTCTGTAAGATAGTCCATGATCCTTGCCACCAGGTGTGAATCTACTCCCATCTCTGTCAGCTTGTCCCTGACGAGCAGAGGTTGGATGGTGTTGAAGTTGCTAGAGAAGTCCAGAAACATAATTCTTAGAGCACCACTGCCTCTGTCCAGGTGGGAAAGGGATCGGTGTAGAATATAGATGATGATATCCTCCGCTCCCACCTTCTCCTGGTATGCGAACTGCAGAGGGTCGAGGGCGTGGCGGACCTTTGGCCTCAGGTGGTGAATCAGCAGCCGCTCCATGGTCTTTACCACATGTGATGTCAGAGCAACAGGCCAGAAGTCGTTCAGCTTACTAGGGCGTGATACCTTTGGGACTGGGGTGATGCAAGATGTTTTCCAAAGCCTTGGGACTCTCCCCTGTTCCAGGCTCAGGTTGAAGATGCGCTGTAGAGGACATCCCAGCTCCAGTGCACAGGCCTTCAGCAGTCGTGGCGATACTCCATCTGGACCCGCTGCTTTGCTGGCACGAAGTCTCCTCAGCTCTCTGCTTACCTGGACTGCTGTAATTGTGGGTGGGGGTAACTCTCTCCTATGCAGGTATCAGCAGAGGAATGGGTGGAGAGTGCAGTACTCCGAGGTGAGAGTGGGTTAGGGTGGTCAAACCTGTTAAAGAAGTTGAGAGTACTTGGCACGGTATGCTTTTCTGTAGGCATTCTGGTTTCCCCATATCTCAGATAAGTGTTGATTGGTGTGGCACATTCTGAGTGTGCCCTGTGATGGACGGGCATCCTGTCCAGGGTTAGCTCCTGCCTTGTGCCCAGTGATGCTGATGTAGGCTCCATCACACCCAGTCCTACACTGAAATAGAGCAAAACAGAAAATTCAATGGATTGGATGAATGAGTTTGTGTTCGAGTCGGCCCTGTGGTGTCCCATCCAAAGGTTACTTCCTGCCCTGTGCCTGAAGCTGTTAGGATTGGCTCAGACTTTCAATCACCCAGAAATGACAAAAGAAAAAAAAAATTCCAATGTGGGTTAATCAGGCTCTGAGGCTCTGCTCTGAGTGGGTGCTGTAAGTGTGTCCTGTCCTGTGTTAGGCCCAGTGACTTCCCTTTGACCCAGGGCATGAACGTTGGCTTTCTTCCACTGCCTCCTCTTTAACGAGTTTCCATTTTTCAACAAAGGAGCTGCTCATATAGCCTCTCTATTGAGACGTGGCTTTCCAGTTTCACTTTTAAAATCGATTCCTGCATGATAGGGACTTGGAAATGGAACTGGTGCTAATGCAGAGACGACAACATTCATGAGTGAGTCTGATGAGCGGGACCATCGCAGGCACCGTTTTTAATCAACAAAATCCAATAATAGTTTGTAAATAAGTCATTAAGATGGTGACAGCTCAGCAACACTTAATTACTGCGAGTCATTTACTTCACTGCCTCGTCAATGGCTCGACCGCTCTGTGAAGGCACAGGCCTGATGTTCTGAAATGACTTGATGGCTTCCACATCGAACGGAATGGCTGACGATTCAGTCACAGATGCTGCTGTTGTGCGTCTCATGCTTAGCCAGAGCCATTTATTATTTATAGATTTATCTATCTATCTATCTATCATTTTATAGTGCCTTTCCTATCTATCTATCTATCTATCTATCTATCTATCTATCTATCTATCTATCTATAGTGCCTTTCCTATCTATCTATCTATCTATCTATCTATCTATCTATCTATCATTTTATAGTGCCTTTCCTATCTATCTATCTATCTATCTATCTATCTATCTATCTATCTATCTATCTATCTATCTATCTATCTATCTATCATTTTATAGTGCCTTTCCTATCTATCTATCTATCTATCTATCTATCTATCTATCTATCTATCTATCTATCTATCTATCTATCATTTTATAGTGCCTTTCCTATCTATCTATCTATCTATCTATCTATCTATCTATCTATCTATCTATCTAATCTGGCATACTCCTTATTTTCCACATATAATTCCCTTCTTAAGCTGAAATCACAGAGTGTTTTAAAGAATACAGTATAATAGCTTCCATTTACTAAATGAACACTAGCAAGAGACATAAAATATTCAGGGTCACTCGGTATCTCAAGGGTGTCAAGTGCTATGGCAGTCTTACAGTGATATGGCATATGGCACCTTTTTTTAGAGAATCGCTTCCTGAGATGCCTGACAAATAAATTACGATCATTTCCACAGGTCTGCTAAGTAAATTATGGCAGGTGGATGGAGTCACTAAGGGTCACACAATGACTCACGAGGGGAGTTTAATCTGTCAGTCTCGTTATTATACATTTATAGCACCTTTATTATGTCCCCATGACAAAAATAAATTGCTTCCCTCTACTAGATTAATGCAGACCTGCTCGTGGTGACTCACCGGTGACAATTAATATGACAACCTTATTATTGTATATAGCACCTTTTAGTGTATCTCATTCAAAAGTGGTCTATAAATGCAGTGAAACTGCTCTCTGTGTCTTGAGAAAGACCCAATGTGGGAACTGACATCCCAGCCAGAGCTGTTCTGGGATCTTTGCGTGGGCTGGGACGCCAGTGGCATGTAAGTACAAATTGCTCAGGGCATTGTCTCCCCCAAAATGCAAGGCGGCAGCCCCCGAGGTTATGGGACCCCCGCGGATTCCCATAGGGCACATTGGGAACTGTAGTTCATTGGCTCAGTCCTGTTGGGCTCCATGGGTGCCACCAGGGAGCACTGAGGCCACTTTGTCATGCTCCTGAGCCACAGTTTCGGGACACTGGAAGTGCTTCGGGAATTTATATTAAAGGGGTCTCAAGTCAGGGAGTCAGACTCTGGAGGAAGGAGACAAAGCTTATTTCTGTCTTTCGGCGCTCCAGAGGTTCAGTTTTCTCCTATGGCCTATCGTAGTTTTTCTCCCATGGGTCAACCAATCAGATTCAGCAATCAAGAACTCCATCTACATCCCAAATCAATGGAAACCGTTATGGACTGTTTGATTTGCTTTTGTATCTTTTCATTAAACTTAATGAAATGTCAATCTGTTTCTACTCCATGGGTTGCCATGTACAGATACGTATGCCGAGGTAAAGTTTAGATACATTCTACAGATATTTATTTTAAATTAGCCATTCCCCATGGCACCGCCCACATGGTAGTGAAACAGGACAAACTTTAAAGATCAATAAACAAACAGGTATGGCTAGCTAAGCCAATGCAAGGTACGCTCCAACATGTGGCCAGAGGTAGACCAATTCGAATGGAGGCTGGCGCGTGAGTGAGGAGGGCCCCTGCCCGGCTCCCCACTCCTGACGTCACGCTTCCGAGCCCACAGCCTCTATCTCGGATTCACGTAAATAAATCACTCCAGCAAGTGAACTATGATTCTTAATGCAATGAGAGAAGTCGCAAAATCAACAGTAATGTTCAGAAAATTCTAGAAAAAAAAACATCTAAATCCATTAAGTTGTTCTCTCGTTCGTTAGCTAAGATGAAGCAAGGAAAGCCACGAGGCTGGCACATGAGTGAGGAGGGCCCTACCTGGCCTCCCACACCTGACTTCTCCCTTCCCTCGGCCCACAGCCTTTCTCTCAAATTCGTGCAAATAAATCGCACCTGCAAGTGAACTATGATTATTAGCTCGATGAGAGAAATTGCAATATCAACCAGATCTAAATACGTTAAGTTGTTTTCTCATTCACTAGCTAAGCAGAAGCAAAGAATGCCCCGAGGCAGTCGCATGAGTGAGGAGGGCCCTGCCCGGTCCTCCACACCTGACATTACACTTCTCCCTCCCCTCGGCCCGCAGCCTCTGTCTGACTTTTATTTTCAATTTCAAGATCGTTGGCATCAAAATCAGAGTTCGATAAGTGTCTGTGTAGTTGTATATGTAGGTGTGTCAGATGTACAAACAGTCAGAAACTGACCAGCCAATGCAAGTACCTGACATTCGTTTCCAATTTCAAGATCGTAGGCATCAAAATCAGAGTTCGATAAGTGTCTGTGTAGTCATATATACAGGCGCGTCAGGTGTATGATCAACTACCTGACTTTCACTTTGTACCAAAATCAGATTTCAATTAGTCAGATTCCGGTTCTGCAATAATACACAATACATAAATAAGTGGAGTGTATTGCTTTGCGTATTCACTTTGCTCTTTTCACCGATGTCGATGCCACACTAAACATTGTTTGCTCTATGCTACTAACGCACATGCAGGGATTCAACATCAAGTCAACGAGTCTAACAGTCCACCTACTTATAATATAATGGTGAGCCTTATCAACGTCTATAGGTTTTTTTTTTTTACCTTCGGCTCCTGAATGTTGACTTTCGTTGACATCTGTCCTCAACCCCTCGTGTCGACAGAAGTTGATAGATAGATAGATAGATAGATAGATAGATAGATAGATAGATAGATAGATAGATAGATAGATAGATAGATAGATAGATATGAAAGACACTATATAATAGATAGATAGATAGATAGATAGATAGATATGAAATGCACTATATAATAGATAGATAGATAGATAGATAGATAGATAGATAGATAGATAGATAGATAGATAGATAGATAGATATGAAATGCACTATATAACAGATAGATAGATAGATAGATAGATAGATAGATAGATAGATAGATATGAAATGCACTATATAACAGATAGATAGATAGATAGATAGATAGATAGATAGATAGATAGATAGATAGATAGATAGATCGGCACTATATAACAGATAGATAGATAGATAGATAGATAGATAGATAGATAGATAGATCGGCACTATATAACAGATAGATAGATAGATAGATAGATAGATAGATAGATAGATAGATAGATAGATAGATAGATACTTTATTAATCCCAAGGGGAAATTCACATAATCCAGCAGCAGTATACTGATACAAATAACTATTAAAAATAGTAAAAATTGACGTCTGCCCTACAAGGGTTAATGTATAAATATACAAATATTTGAATGAGAAAACCTTTTTTCTAATAAGAGTGAAGTTTGTTTGGCACTATAGTGCTTAGCTATACCTGGTAGATTTTGTATTTAGTATAATTGCATTTATTACAAATTATTGTAGTATTAACTAATGATGATTATCCAAGTAAATGTGGTATATCTTTGTTTTCAGTTGATTAATCTGTGGAAAGATATTGAGTTGCATGTAAATGATAAGATGCTATATAAATAAAGTTATTATTTTTATTATAAAGTTTGGAGCAGAGGAAGCAGAGACAGACAGAGAATTGCAGGTTGTGGTGTGGGAAACGCTTTCCTGTAAGAGATTCACACAATAAAACTCTTTTTTTCATATGAGAACTTGTGTCAGAGCCTTTCTGCGGGGAGTTTGTAGAGCAGCAGCGCCCCCTACAGCTCACAGTCTCCTACATGAACGTTAGCAGGTGGCTCAGTTTCTTTCCGAGTCAATGGCGGCTCAAAGGTGGCCAGAGATCCAGTGGCCTTATTATAGAGAATAACACTTTTCTTAGTGGTCACCTTTTTATCTGCTAAGTGAAAACTAGCAAGTGACGTTGCTTACTCGGGGTCACACTGCGGCCGAGCCGGAATGAATCTGGCAGCTTCATTATTGTATGTGGCACATCACATCAAGGTGCTTTATGAAGAGAGTGAAATTGTTAATAACACAGGCAGATGGTGCGACTCTTTCACACAAAACAGTGACTCACCCACGGGCAGTGATTCATATTACTGCATATCAGGCTTTTGTTAGTGATCCCCGTCTCAAGGTGCCTTACACATGCTGCACATTTGTTTCCATCATAAAGCCAATTCAGAAAGCATTCAGACCTCTGCAGACGTTATTGTGTGGTAGATCTCATTTTAAATGGCTACAATTGTCATTTTGGCCCATCAGTCTACACTCAGTAACCCATGATGAGAAAGTGATATCCTGTGTTGACAAAGGCAAGCAAATGTTTTCATTTAGAAACTGAAATCTCCCATTTTATGTACTGTGAGTACTCAGACTGCTTGCTGTGGCACTCCATACCATGCTCTGGTGCCTTTTGTGTGCTTTCATCCTCCTTGAGATGTTTCTAGAACTTGAATGGAATGCACCAAATGGATTGGACATCATCAAGAAAGGCACACGTGAACCTCTGTGTCGGAGTTCCCACAACTCACACTGCATGTTAACAAGCCGTGAAGTCCAAAAAACTTTGTGTAGACCTCTGAAATCAACTTTTGGTGAGGCACAGATTGGGGCAAGAGGGTCAAAACTTTTGTAAAGCTTGAAGTGAGCCCAAGAGCACAGTGTCCTCAATAACTGAAATAACGGAAGACGGTCAGAAACAACGAGACTCCTCCTAGCATTGGCGCTATAATGCCATGCATGATCTTGCACGGTCAATAAATCAGACATCACGTACACCAACGTCAAATCTGTCAAAGCAACTGTGCCTTAAAATAATCGAATCGCAGGCTGACTCAGGCCATGGAGAGACCAGGGACCCTCTTTTAGGGGAGGTCATCATAAAAAATAAAAATAAACTAATACTTATAACATAAAATAAATGCGTCTACTGGTCTGCACTATAAATTTGTTTTCTGTATGATTCCAATAGTGTTGATCAATTTTATTATCAAAACTGCTAAATTTGCGCATTTCCAAATACAGAAGAGAAATGTGAGGTGCGGCAGCAACAAGCCTCACCTCCCCTCGGACTGCGCTCTCCTCACACACGGGGTTGATGTGTGCAATTGGCGTGAGCCTGTTGCTGTCTTTCTGTATGTCGCCAATATAATGTTTGCAGACACAATTATTGTGGTGGCATGAATCGTGGACTATCTTACAGACAGGCCTCAGTATGTGCGTCTCAGGAACTGCAGGTCTGACATTGTGGTCAGCAGCACAGGAGGGCCGCAGGGGACTGGACTTTCACCGGTCCTGTTCAGCCAACATACATCAGACGTCCAATACAACTCGGAGTCCTGCCACGTGCAAAAGTTCGCTGACGACACTGCTATTGTGGGCTGCATCAGGAGTGGGCAGGAGGAGGAGTACAGGAACCTAATCAAGGACGTTGTTTGACTACCTACACCAGAACACCAGCAAGACCAAGGAGCTGGTGGTGGATTTTAGGAGGACCAGGCCAGATCATCAGAGGTGACTGTGCAGAAGGTGCAGACCTATAAATACCTGGGAGTGTAGCTGGATGATAAATTGGACTGGACTGCCAATACTGATGATCTGTATAAGAGAGGACAGAGCCGACTATACTTCATTAGAAGACTGGCGTCCTTCAACATCTGCAATAAGATGTTGCAGATGTTCTATCAGATGGTGGTGGTGAGCGCCCTCTTCTACGTGGTGGTGTGCTGGGAGGCAGCATAAAGAAGACGAGGACCTCACGCCTGGACAAACTTGTTAAGAAGGCAGGCTCTATTGTAGGCACGGAGCTGGACAGTTTGACATCCGTGGCAGAGCGACGGGCGCTGAGCAGACTCCTGTCAATCATGGAGAATCCACTGAACAGGATCATCTCCAGACAGAGGAGCAGCTTCAATGACAGACTGCTGTCACCATCCTGCTCCACTGACAGACAGAGGAGACCCCACACTATGCGACTCGGGGGGGTAAACGTTAACATTATACTAAGTTATTGTCTGTTATACCTGCATTGTTATCACTCTTTAATTTAATATTGTTCTTTATCAATATGCTGCTGCTGGAGTATGTGAGTGTCCCCTTGGGATTAATAAAGTATCTATCTATCTATTATACACCCTGACTTTCCACGGCCTGGCTAATATCTTTAATGAATATTTAGTCTTGCTGTTCAGACATAAAACTGCAGTGTAAAGGCACAAGGCGAGGCAGGGAGTACCGTGCCGCCCTGAAGGGGGCGCATGTGAGCCCAACAGGTACTCGTCGCTGCTGGTCTTCTACGCTGAGCGTTAGTTTATTTTTATTCTTTGTTCAGACAGACTGCCAAAATGGAAGATTGACATTTCTAAACTAAAGGAAAATAAGGAGGACTTTTACAAGAAAGTGACAGAGATTTTCGTGGAGAAGGACAGGCGCATGGACTTAATTTATATATAAAGGTAAGACCATAAACGGTTTTCAGTTTTATAAAAAATGGGATCAGACTAAGAAAATGACAATCCAATGTTCAAAAACTAAATTTTGACCTTAAACAAAATATTCTTTTTTCTTGTGATCCTTTTGTTGAATAGTCTGTATTAAAATTGATAGAAGGGTCACAATTAAAAGCTTTTAAAAACAACTAAATATTTCAATCAAGGTCAAAATTTAAATCATTTTTTTTTTTGCATACCCCTCTATACTTTCATTTGTATTCCATGAGTATGAATTGTGGAATCACAACAGCAAGTTTAGAACACATGGAGGGTGAGGAGCAAATGCGCTCTCTCCACTCCCTCTCGCCTTTATAAATGTAACCAGGCCAGGTTCTAGAGGCGAAGCCACCATCGTGCCATTTAATTTCAGGTGCCCCCTCACCTTTACTCGTTTTCTAAACCAGTGTATTTAAAATTAAACATTTTTGCAATTTCCCTAATGTCAAAAAAAATTAAAGAAAAATTCTTCGTAGGTAGAAGAAAACTTAACTTGAATCGGCGACAAGTTTAAGTAATTCATCAGAAAAATGAACTCCGATTACAACAACAACATTTATTTCTATAGCACATTTTTATATAAATGATGGAGCTCAAAGTGCTTTACAAGATGAGGAAAGAGGAAAAAGATAAAATAAATAAAAATTTGAATAAGGGAACACTAATTAACATAGAATAAAAGTAAGGTCCGATGGCCAAAAAAAAACTCCAGACGGCTGGAGAAAAAAATAAAATCTGCAGGGGGTCCGAGGCCACGAGACCACCCAGTCCCTTCTAGGAATTCTACCTAACATAAATGACCTCAATCAGTCTTCATGGTATTCAGGGTTCTCAAGGAAGGACTTGATGATGACGGTCATGTGGACCTCTGGCCTTTAATTCATCAATGAAGGAACATCACGGTGCTTTGATCAGGTGGTGGTGGTGCAGGTCGCCACCCATGAAAACCAGAAAAAGAACAGAAGAGAAAGTAGGGGTTAGTACAGATATTGGAGCCACCATGATTAACACTACAAAAACTTTTGATTGCTGTGCTGTGTACTTGAGCTGCCACAGCTCACGTGTTGTGAGTTGCCCGTTTTTCCGTGTTACCGACATTCGACGGGAAAAGACGAGCCCTGCGCCAAGCCTGCATTTTGTTGAGGGTGGCAACCGACTTTCTCTGCTCCGGTCACTGCTTCCGAGCCGCTGTTGCCCTACCTGAAGAGGAAGACTTTGTGTTTTTTTGACTGGGAGTTGTGGGTTGAGGCGTCACCTTTGACAGTTGTCCCCTGTGTGGCCGGACTGCTTCCGAAAGGGTCTTGTGTTTGTATCTGCCAGAATTTCTGCTCATTGGAAACCCCCACTGTGCAACTTTGTGACCCAAGCATGACAATATCTTATGCTTATTCCTCTGTCCGTTTCCCTCCAGTTACTTGAAAAACACTTTGAGTGGGCTCCTCAAGAGTTGCTGCCCCCTTATATACTTCAAGCATCTCTGGTCCCACTGTGTGTGTGTGTGTTGTGGCGGCTTGACATATAGAGCCCCCCAGAGTTGTGTATACTTTCTTTGCAGCCTCTCACCGCTTCATCCTTTCTTGTCGCCCACCTTCATTTTTCCCCATCGCACGTATCCCACTCGAGAGGACGCACCCTCCGGATTGGTTACCCTTTTGTCACAATGAAAGGCCTCTTCTCGGCAAGGTCCAACGCAACGCCTCAAACATGATGGTAATTAGCAATGATTTCCTTTGAAAAGCACACAATCGAGGCAAAGAGTCGCAAATAATGCTGATTGTTAACGCAGCCGGCAATCAACATGCTTTCGGAAATCGCATTAGCACAGTGTCTCCATAATGAAGCGCGCATAACGACCTATTGAAAAGGCCAAATCAATGGCAAATAATGATTTGCTAATTAGCCCCGGTGTTATCATTTGACAGTCCCCCGCTATTTGTCATAAAGGTCTGTAGGGAATAGATAATGCTCATTAACACCGCTTCACACTACGTAACAGATTTGGTGGGGGGGCTTATGTGCGGCCTACCTACACGCTCCTCATAAAACACAAATCCTTTTCATTAGGGGGAATCAAATAATATGCAACCTTATCACTCTCCCATTGTCCCCTCTGACTCAACCCCGGTTAATATCAGAGCACACTTGAGGGAATTCAAAGCCGTCGAGGAGACCTGATATAAATGTTAAGTAAATCCTTGACATCGAGAGCGCGTGCCAAATACTCAACCGTCTGGAGCCACAAAGACACTTTATACTGTGGGAAAGGATTACAGATTGATGGCAAAACGTGAAGTCCATTAGGGATGGAGAACAAGGTGTGTGCCAGTGTGGCCAGGACCAGTCCAACGGATGCTGAAAGTGGCACAGGGGTGGGCAGTGTGGGTCTTGGAGGGCTGAAGTGGCTGCAGGTTTTGTTCAACTATTAGAAACCAAATCCTTGCCAGTCTGAGACCATACAGTTGTGCTTGAAAGTTTGTGAACCCTTTAGAATTTTCTATATTTCTGCATAAATATGACCTAAAACATCATCAGATTTTCACTCAAGTCCTAAAAGTAGATAAAGAGAAACCAGTTAAACAAATGAGACAAAAATATTATACTTGGTCATTTATTTATTAAGGAAAATGATCCAATATTACATATTTGTGAGTGGCAAAAGTATGTAAACCTTTGTTTTCAGTGTCTGGTGTGACCCCCCAATAACTGCAACTAAACTTTTCCAGTAACTTTTGCTCATTCCTGCACACCGGCTTGGAGGAATTTTCGCCCATTCCTCCGTACAGAATAGCTTCAACTCTGGGATGTTGGTGGGTTTCCTCACATGAACTGCTCGCTTCAGGTCCTTCCACAACATTTCGAATGGATTAAGGTCAGGACTTTGACTTGGCCATTCCAGAACATTCACTTTATTCTTCTTTAACCATTCTTTGGTAGAACGACTTGTGTGCTTAGGGTCGTTGTCTTGCTGCATGACCCACCTTCTCTTGAGATTCAGTTCATGGACAGATGTCCTGACATATTCCTTTAGAATTCTCTGATATAATTCAGAATTCATTGTTCCATCAATGAAGGCAAGCCGTCCAGATGCAGCAAAACAGGCCCAAACCATGATACTACCACCACCATGTTTCACAGATGGGATGAGGTTCTTATGCTGGAATGCAGTGTTTTCCTTTCTCCAAACATAATGTTTTTCATTTAAACCAAAAAGTTCTATTTTGGTCTCATCCGTCCACAAAACATTCTTCCAGTACCTTTCTGGTCTGTCCACGTGATCTTTAGCAAACTGCAGACGAGCACAATATTTTTTTTGGAGAGCAGTGGCTTTCTCCTTGCAACCCTGCCATGCACACCATTGTTGTTCAGTGCTCTCCTGATGGTGGACTCATGAACATGAACATCAGCCAATGTGAGAGAGGCCTTCAGTTGCTTAGAAGTTACCCTGGGGTCCTTTGTGTCCTTGCTGACTATTACACGCCTTGCTCTTGGAGTGATCTTTGTTGGTTGACCACTCCTGAGGAGGGTAACAATGGTCTTGAATTTCCTCCATTTGTACACAATCTGTCTGACTGTGGATTAGTGGAGTCCAAACTCTTTAGAGATGGTTTTGTAACCTTTTCCAGCCTGATGAACATCAACAACTCTTTTTGTGAGGTCCTCAGAAATCTCCTTTGTTCGTGCCGTGATACACTTCCACAAACATGTGTTGTGAAGAGCAGACTTTGATAGATCCTGTTCTTTAAATAACACAGGGTGCCCACTCACACCTGATTGGCATCCCATTGACTGAAAACACCGGACTCGAATTTCAACAACAACATCAACATTTATTTCTATAGCACATTTTCATACAAACAGTAGCTCGAAGTGCTTTACATAATGAAGAATAGAAAAATAAAAGACACAGTAAGAAATTAAAATAAGTCAACATTAATTAACATAGAATAAGTAAGGTCCAATGGCCAGGGAGGACAGAAAAAAAAAAACAAAACTCCAGACGGCTGGAGAAAAAATAAAATCTGTAGGGATTCCAGACCATGAGACCACCCAGTCCCCTCTGGGCAATCTACCTAACATAAATGAAACAGTCCTCTTTGGATTTAGGGTTAGGGTTCAAACTACAGTAACTGCTAATCCTAGAGGTTCACATACGTTTGCCACTTATAAATATGTAATATCCAATCATTTTCCTCAATAAATAAATGACCAAGTATAATATTTTTGTCTCATTTGTTTAACTGGTTTCTCTTTATCTACTTTTAGGACTTGAGTGAAAATCTGATGATGTTTTAGGTCATATTTATGCAGAAATCTAGAAAATTCTAAAGGGTTCACAAACTTTCAAGCACCACTGTATTTAATGTTATGGCTTATTGGTTTGCAATGTTAGGGTCTTACCTCATAGATTATTTCCTTTCTAAGGATGTCATCGTAATGATTTCAAGTCTAAAAATGGATAACTCTCCATCTGTCACATTTTTCTAGTAAATGTTTAATTAAACCAAATAGTGCCTGATGATTCCACACAGGTGTAAATGGAAACAAGTTATATTTTGACAGGAAAATTAATGGAAGGAATTATTAAGGATAAGATTGAGCAACACCTGGCAAGGACCAGAGTTTGACTGAATAGTCAGCATGGCGTCAGAAGAGGGAGGCCGTGTTTTACTAACATGCTGGAATTCTATGAGGAGACAACAAAAGGATACGACCAGAGTGGAGCAGATGAGATTATTGATGTGGACTTTCAGAAAGCATTTGATGAGGTAGGGTAGCACTGTGGCACTGTGTGTAGTTAGGAGACCCGGGTTCACTTTCCGGGTCCTTCCTGCGTGGAGTTTGCATGTTCTCCCCGTGTCTGCGTGGGTTTCCTCCCACAGTCCAAAGACATGCAAGTTAGGTGCATTGGTGATCCTAAATTGTCATTAGTGTGTGCTTGGCACCCTGCCCGGGTTTGTTCCTGCCTTGAACCCTGTGTTGGCTGAGATTGGCTCCAGCAGACTCCCGTGACCCTGTGTTAGGATATAGTGGGTTGGAGAATGACTGACTGATTTGATGAGGTGCCACAAGAGAGGGTGGGCATCAAACTAAACGTAGTGGCAGTTCAGTGTGTGGTGTGTTAGACAGGGGAAGAATTGGCTAAGACACAGAGGGTGATGGTGAACCCTCATTAGGTTGAACCTCATCAGAATTGGGTGACCCAGCAGGGATCAGTGCAGGGGCTGCTGATATTTTTAATAAACTGCTCAAAAAAATTAAAGGCACACTTTGAAAACCCATCAGATCTCAATGGGAGAAAAAATCCTCCTGGCAATCTCTACTGTTATAGACTGACATGGTGATGTGTTAGGAACGAAAGAATGGAAATGAAAATGATCAACCGACAGAGAGTGGGCCGAATTCAAAGACACCCTGAAAATCAAAGGGAAAAAATGATGCAGCGGCAGGCAGGCAGGTGAGTCCATTTGGCCGAAATTTCATTGCAGCAACTCCAAATCATACTCAGAAGTTTGCATGGCCCCCGAAACCACGTGCTTGTATGCATGCTCCTAATGGGATAGCGGGTGGTGTCCTGGGGAATCTCCTTCCAGATCTGGACCAGGGCATCACTGAGCTTTGGAACAGGCTGAGGTGTTGGATGGACCGAAACATAATGTCCCACCCAGAGGTGTTCTATGGGATTGAGATCAGGTGAGTGAGTGTGGGAGGTGCCAGTCAATGGTATCAATTCCTTCATTCTCTCGCCACATGAGGCCGGGCATTGTCGTGCACCAGGAGGAACCCAGGAGCCACTGCACCAGCATAGGGTCTGACAATGGACCCAAGGATTTCATCCCAATCCGTAATGGCAGTCAAGCTGCCATTGTATAGCCTGTAGAGGTCTGTGTGTCCCTCCATGAATATGCCTACCCAGACCATCACTGACCCACCTCCAAACCGGTCAGGCTGAACGATGTTACAGGCAGCATAACATTCTCCATGGCTTCTCCAGACCCTTTCACGTCTGTGACATGTGCTAAGGGTGAACCTGCTCTCTCATCTGTGAAAAGCACAGGGCACCTGCCAGTGGTGGACCTGCCAATTCTGGTATTCTATGGGAAATGCCAGTCGAGTCGGTGCCCACTAGGGGATGTCAAGCCCTCAGGCCACCCTCATGAAGTGTACTTCTGATTGCCTGGTCAGAAACATTCACACCAGTGGCCTCCCTGCTGGAGGTCATTTTGTAGGCTCTGGTAGAGCTCATCCTGTTCCTCCTTGGCCAAAGGAGCAGATACCGGTGGGTCCTGCTGATGGGTTAATGAACTTTTTTGAGGGACCCTGTCCAGCTCTCCTAGAGTAACTGTCTGTCTCCTGGATTCTCCTCCATGCCCTTGAGACTGTGCTGGGAGACACAGCAAACCTTCTGGAAATGATACGAATTGATGTGCCATCCTGGAGAAGTTGGACTACCTGTGCCACCTCTGTAGGGTCCAGGTATGGTACCAGTAGTGACATTGACTGTAGCCAAATGCAAAACGAGTGACAAAACAGATGAACAGAAAAATGTCAGTGGCCTCCCTGCACCTGTTAAACCATTCATTCCTGTTTTGGGGGTCGTCTCATTGTTGCCCCCTCTTGAGCACCAAAGCAACTGAAACTGATTAACAAGCCCCTCTGCTGCTGAACTGACCAGATCAATAGCTCAGAAGTGTCATTGACGTGATGCTATACTCTCATTAAAAAGTGGGCCTTTCATTTTTGGAGCAGTTTAGATAGAAATGATTTAGAATGGAATACAAGTCGCAAGCTGGGTAAGTTTGCAGATGATACCAAGATTGGTGGATTAGCAGATAATTTGGAATCTGTTATATCATCACAGAAAGACTTTAATAGCAGTCTGGCTTTGACAGATTTGTGGCAGATGAAATTTAATGTCAGTGAATGTAAAAAGTTACACATAGGAAGTAAAAATGTGAAGTATGAATACACAATGGATGGTCGCAAAGTCACATTTTATATATGTGCAGCCAGAGCTCTCCTTGGGTTCTCTGATGCTTTCTGTATTAAAGCTGCTATATAAACTCAAAACGGGCAAGAGTAGCAGACATATGAGAACAATTGTACTATAGCTTGTGGCCTGCAGTGAGGAAGCATCAGGGTACCACTCAGGTAATCCCATTTAAAGGAACAGAAGATAAAGAAAATAAAAAATGGATAGTTAAACATACAACTAAAATGACACCCACTTAAGGTCAGTCTTAATGGCTTTCTCATTCTCTGTGTTTTCTCTCTCTGGTATGTGTCTCTGGCTCTTAACAGACTCAGGTCCGGATCTGTATTGAGACGCCACCTTTCTGTAGCAGACGGGGCGGGGCTTGTTCCAGGAGTCACTGTTAGGTGGGAGTGTCCTGTCTGAGGTGTGCAGAAAGGACAGGATACCATTAACAATGGCTCCCCCTCTCTCCCTGGCGTGGTATTTCTTACCCCTTGGGTAAGCTGGCAGATGACCAAAATAGGTGGATTGGCAGATAATTTGGAATCCAATTATATAATTACAGAAGGACTTGGATAGCAGACAGGCTTGGGCAGATTTGTGGCAGATGAAATTTAATGTCAGTAAATGTAAAGTGTTACACATAGGAAGTTAAAATGAGAAGTTTGATTACAAAAAGGGCGGTCGGAAAATCGAGAGGCCACCTTATGCGAAGATTTAGGAGTCGTAGTGGAGTCTAATCTATCGACTTCCCGAAGGTGTTCAGAAGCCATTAAGAAGGCTAACAGAATGTCAGGTTATATAGCGCCTTGATGTGTGGAGTACAAGTCACAGGAGGTTCTGCTCCAGCTTTATAACACACTGGTGAAGCCTCATCTGGAGTCCTGGGTGCAGTTTGGGTCTCCAGGCCACAAAAGGACAGAGCAGCATTAGAGGTGCAGAAGAGCGACTAGAGGAGATGACTAAAAGAGCTGAGCCTTTACAGGAGATGAAGAGCAGATGTGATTTGAAGTGTTTAACATAATGAAAGGAATAAGTCCAGTGGATCGAGATGGTGACTGGATGTTGGAATTGTAGTGGACTCGACACTATCAACTGCCAGACAGTGTTCAGAAGACATTAAGAAGGCTAACAGAATGTCAGGTTATATAGTGACTTGACGTGTGGAGTACAAGTCACAGGAGGTTCTGCTCAAGTCTTTATAACACACTGGTGAGGCCTCATCTGGAGTCCTGGGTGCAGTTTGGGTCTCCAAAAAGACATAGCAGCACTAGAAAAAGGTCCAAAGAAGATTAGCCATTAAGCCATTAACTGACCAACAGGACACTGCGTCCAGTCTCTGTATGGTCTGAGTGCACACATATATCAAAACTAAGAAGTTTTTACCAACATAAGTCAATGTGAATCGGTCTAATGTTTTCGTAATGCAATCAGAGCAATAAACTGAACTCGTACTGCAATGAGGGCACTTAGAGAAAATGAAGCTGCTTTTGTTAACTGTGAACATTGCCTTTCCATTAATGCACAAATCATCCAAGACGAGACACAGTGGCCTCGGTCAGCAGGTGATTTGTTTATTTTAATACAAAGTAGCTTTGACAGACGTGACCGTGGTGGATCTGACGAATGATGGTAAGTTATCTGGCTGATCTCAAACCCCCAGTGTTTCAGATGGCCTGTACTCCTCATCGTACCAGCAATTGCGTTATCATGTGTACCAGGTGACAGCGACAAATGTTTGATTGTTTTTTCACAATGACACACAGTTTTCATGCCCATTTAAAATACAATACAAAAGCACATTGCATTTTAATTTATGTCCATAGATTACATGCCCTACGGAAGCATTTTAGGGCCATGGAGAAGAAAAAATACGGACTCAGCAAAGAAGAAAAAAAGTGTATGTGGAGAAAAAAGTCAACATGCCGACTTTATTCTCAACATTTTCACTTTATTCTCTCCATTTATGTCAAGATTAACGTCGATGTTTCCACTTTATTCTTGCCATATATGTCGAGATTAAACTCGATGTTTCCACTTTATTCTCACCGTTTATGTCAACTTTAAAGTCGACATTTGCACTTTATTCTCACCGTTTATGTCAAGATTAAACTCGACTTTTCCACTTTATTTTCGTGATTTATGTGAACTTTAAAGTCAACATTTCCACTTTATTCTCACTGCTGGTCGAGTTTAAACTCGACTTTTCCACTTTATTCTCGCCATTTCTGTATTAATTAAACTCGACATTTCCACTTTAAACATTTGTTTTTTTCTCTCTCTAGTTTAACTTTGCCTTGTCATGAACTTCATCTTAAAATCAATGTTTAATTTACTAGATTTTAATGCAGACTTTAATATCGACATAAGCATGGAGATTAAAGTGGAAATGTCATTTTCCAACCCGCAATATCCTAACACAGAGTCACAGGGGTCTGCTTCAGCCAATCCCAGCCAGCACTGGGCGCAAGGCAGGAACAAACCCCGGGCAGGATGCCAGCCCACCGCAGGGCACACACACACCAAGCACACACTGGAGACAATTTAGGATCGCCAATTTCTTTGGACGCAGACGCGGGGTTGAACATGCAAACTCCATGCAGGGAGAACCCAGGAAGCGATTTAGCAGCGCTAACGCTGCTCCACCGTGCCGCCCTAAAGTAGAAATGTCGAGAATAAACTCAGCATGTTGACTTTATTGTCAACGTACACTTTTTTTTTTCTTCATTGTATCCATATTTTTTTTTTCTTCCCGTGACCCTAATGCACTTCCTTACTTAACTAAATACAAAGGAGACGTATCGTATTTCTTTTAGCGGCAGCTACGTGTGTATTGCATTTCGATTGAAGCGTGTGAAAAAAATTAAATGCAATCAAATGACCAATCCGCTTTAAAAGGTGGGGCAAGGGGAGTCAACAGTGGGCGAACGAGGCGTTCCAATCGCGAATGTGTTGCACTTGGTTTAAAGTGAATGGGGAGTTGATGAGGCAGGATGAACTGCGGAAACTGGCGATTTAAACGATTATTTCAGTCTCTTGCGTGTCAAGAGAAAGGAAAAACAAAGTGTTTTTCATAAAAGGTATGAATAAATAAGGTATGAAGAAACCATGCTCGGTAACGCTAACAAATGTTACGCTATATTCAGTGTTTAGTTAACATTGCGAACAACCCACACCTGGAAAATTTAACCTCACTGCTTAATTTAACATCCATAAGAGGAAAAAAAAAATTAGACAACTAAAAATAAGAACAAACGACATCAGCGACACCTAAAACATACAGGGTCGCCCGATCTAATTATGCAGATCCTGATCGTCTGGATGACTTTGATTTATGCGGGGACGATTCCAGATCGGCGCGAAGACGATTCTTCATTTTCGTACACTTCTCGATGGTCCGGGATTTTTCGGGTGATTTTCTATGTAATAAACTTATTAAGTTATAGCATAATGAAAATTGCATAATTAGATCTGGACCTATACTTTCACCTTTTCCGTTACCCATTCAACAGTCCATATTGACTCAGTTTATTCTTGCCGCTCTGAAACGCACCCTTCCTCAAATGCTGACGCCTCTTGCCCCCATCTTTGACGTTGATTGGTTATTACTTTTCATTTTGCCACCGTTAAAGCGTGATCTCTAATCGAAATGCAATACACACGGAGCTGCAAGCTAAGAGAAATGCAACAGGTCTGCTTTGATGACAGGGGGTCTATAGGCATGAATTAAATTGCAATGCAAATTTAAAACTTACACGAAAATTGCGTGCCATAGTGAAAAGCAATCGATCATTTTCCATGTATGTCTTTAATTTATGACAAGATAAAACCGTGCCCGAGTGAAATGTCCCGCTATATGTAGTTAACACGTTGGATTGCATTGCACTTTGGTACGAATAATCTTCCTTACTTTTGGTTCCCGTTTTACTTTACCATACATTTAGAAAATAACGCACCCCTTTACGTCATATCTTTGTGAATCCTCACATATCTATCTATCTATCTATCTATCTATCTATCTATCTATCTATCTATCTAACATCCAATAAGAATCATAAATGAAATAAATGAGACACATGATTCAGACGGGCAGCTCTTGCACATGTGCTATAAACATCTGCCTAGGAAATTAAAGATGCTGCCGATATCACACATGTGTTGCAGCACTCCGCTGGAGCTCTACTGAATCGATTCATATGTCTAACTGAAGTTCAAAAAGAACACATTATTTGCCAATTGTCTATCACTACTGGAGCAGCTTGGAAGGCGCTCAGAAAGAATAGGGGCAGCGACGGCAGCAATGGAGGGCGGCCAAGAATGACTCTTACAGCGCTGTGCTGTATTCCTTGCTGTCCACAAAGAAAAAAGCGACATCCATTCCCAAAATAAGCAAGTGAACATCATTGAATCACTTCATATGATGATTTCTGCAGTGGATAAACTCTCCTTAAATACGTCAAATACGTCGATAACTTGAGCAGGATGAGAAATGGAGGCGGGAGAAAGCGCAACCCCTGAAGGCCCGGAGACGAGCGCGCTACCGTTAGGAAACACCCCGTGAGTCCTCCGGCGAGAGCAGCTGACATCCACTAGTAATATGTAGCCATAAATTAATTATCAGGCTGACGGGAGCAAGAAGAACTAAATTAATCATTTGGCTCCATTAAGTCAGAAAAATATATTATGCATGATAATGAAGACAATAATGACAAGCAAATGGTTAAACTCTGCAACGACTAAATTACAAGTGCCCTGAAAATAATAATAATAATAATAATAATAATAATAATAATAATAATAATAATAATAATAATAATCTAACTTGCATTCTCTGATAGACCAGCATCAGGAAATTAATTCTACAACAGCAACAGAAGATAGATAGAAGGGTGGAGTGGTGGCTCTGAGGCTAGGGAACTACACTGGCAATAGGAAGGTTGCCGGTTCGAATAAAGTAAATGGCAATAGGGACTCTGCTCTGTTGGGCCCTTGAGCAAGGCCACTTGAGTAGTGAAAAAAGCGCTCTATAAATGCAAAGAATAATTTTTTATGATAGATAGATAGATAGATAGATAGATAGATAGATAGATAGATAGATATGAAAGACACTATATAAGAAATAGATAAATGTGAAGGATGCTATATAATAGATAGGTACATATGAAAGATGCTATGTAATACAAGTAGTAATAAACAGAAAAGAAAGACATGGTAAGGGATTATGTCAGCTTTATAAAGGCAATGGCCAATTTAGAGTGTCCAGTTAACACTAATGATAATGTCTTTAAAGATATCAGAGAAAAACTAATAACCTAAACTGGATAACTATAATAATAATAATAATAATAATAATAATAATAATAATAATAATAATAATAATAATAATAATAATAATAATAATATGGAGGCATCTTGATCAATTTCAGGATTAGATGAACAAGAGCATATCCTGACAGACCTGGTTGGATTATTATCATCATTATTATATTAGAGTAGCAATGCACATTAGTTTTAATTGGCAACTCCACTTTAACCCAGTGAGGGAGTTAGCACAAGACTGGCACTCTGACCATGATGCCATGGTGGTTAATAATAATCAAAATAATATTGAGCTGCTTTACTAGTGTCAGGATTAGATGGGTGACAGCATATCCTGGAAGCAATGTACAGATTATTATCATTATTATTATACAGTATTTAAACAGCACAGCTGATCTGTCTAATCTGTATCTCTACATTAGCCCAGTGTGGGTGCTAGCAAAAGACTTTACTATTGGCCATGGTTGTTGTTGTTATTATTATTATTATTATGTTATTATTATTATTATTATTATTATTATTATTATTATTATTATTCATAATACTACTACTGCTTCTACTACTACTAATAATAATAATAATAATAATGATGATGGACCTGCTTTACCTGTTTCAGGATTAGATGGACAGACCTGTCAGGTCCTGGCAGACCTGGATGAATTAATATTATTGTTATGACGATGATGATGATGATTATTATTATTATTATTATTATTATTATTGTTGTAGTTATTGTTATTATATTAGACTAGCATGCCCATTAGTGTAACTGTCCTGCTCCACGTTAGTCCAGTGTGGATGTCCAGGGTCAGTTTCTTGTTTTACTTCCTGAAGTACATCAGTAGGTTTTGAATTGGATGACTGGGTGGGCCGATGATATCCGTATGCACACGTTGAACTAACTCAGTCATTAAAGTGGTCCCCAGTGCTGACTTGTGTACTTTTGGACTCTCTAAAGACCTTCACCCTAATATCCTCCACTGTGCTTCTCTTTGTTTCATTCCCATCACTTCTCAGATTATTTTACCCCCTTTGCTTTTATTGTCATTAACTTTGCTTTTTCTTGCTACCGAAGGACGCAGCTCACCAGTGCCTTGACTGATAGGGCTGCCCACTGCAGGTTTTACTCTTTGTGCAAAGCCTTCATTTTTTTTCTCCTCCAGCTTTTACATCTTTAAGAGTATTGAATTTTAAAAGAAACAGCTTGTGTTCATCAGCCAGCGACGGGGGGTCAGGGGGTGAGGAGTGATGATCTAAATCAAAACACTAGAGCTGGTCTAATGGTGAAAGATAAATCTTGGGGCGAGGTGCTCAGTCGATAAAAAGGAAAGAAAAATGAAAACACCGCCATGTATTAATAAATAGATCGGTGCTGGAAAAACAGTCTCGGTGTAGCTGAGCAAATGCAATCCACTTTATGTCTGCGGTCGATAAGCTATACATACTTTAAAGTGGACCCCACAGGCCTGCAGTCAGATATGAAAGCCGCCTCTGCTGAATCTGAAGCTTGACTGTTTTGTACAAATCCCTCCATACGCGCTGCTGTTCTTTCAGTGCATCTTTCTTTTTCTGACATACGCAGGGCATTGATTGCCTTTGTTCGTATTTAATTTTATTTCAGATCTGCTGTAATTAATTAAATCACTGACCTCCCACTATGAGAGTTGGGGGTTTACAGGGTCCCAGTAATCTAATAACATTTCCCAGTGAAAGTAATACAATGTGCTCCACTTTAAACTCCTGTAGCATAATTATAGTTACTGACTTAACTAGAATTTCGTCACTTGCGTTACATGTATATATCTCTAAGCAAATAAAATGTTAATGTCGTAAATGGCTTGAAGGTCAGCCATTCACATAACGTACAAGAAGGCGAGTGCGGCTAACACATCCCCTGCAGTTTGTGAATCAGTTCTGCTTTTGGATGCAAGAAGTACACTAGTGTACTTAAAAGTGGGTGGAGACAATTTGACAGCTCACTTAAGTGTCACATTTCTAAACCAATCCAATGCTTCTTGAAGGTGGGACTCAAAGCAGGGGGTGGGGATTTTGAATTTGTAAGCATCAGAGGTGCACTCGGTCACCTGGTCTGACAGACAGCAAGCTTCTGATTACAATGAACGAATTGAAAACGTTGGAGTTTGGCACAGCCCTGTTGGGTTCCGTGGGTGCCGTCAGGGGGGCGTTGCAGGAATGGTCAAGTCATTTGGTGAAATACCTCTGCCAAACACTGAAGTGCTGCCAGAAGAAGGTCACCAGACACCTGGAGAACTTCTGGGTGCCCTATAAAAGGAGCCAACAACAACATTATGTATTTGTGAGGGATTGTCGGCCGTTGATTGGTCAAATTAGGGGTCGGCGATCTTTCCAAAAAATCATATCAGGATCCTTTCAACACAAAATCACGATCTACAATCTGAATTGCAATCTATCTTTTCAATGTGGCAGACACTTAAGAGAATATCCGGACTCAAACTCATCAAGACCTAAGTAACACTTTATTTTGAATATCAAACAAAGTTGAATTCAATTGTTCTCTCGTTTGCTAGCTAAGCGGAGTTAAGGCACACGCCCCGAAGCTGGCGAGTGAGTGAGGGGAGCCCCGCCCACTGTGTGTTTCTCAGATACGCGCAAATAAATCAGTACCAAAGGCGAACTCTGATACACAGCGAAATGAGAGAAGTCGCAAAATCAACCAGAATGCTCAAGCAAATTATAGGAAAAAAAATGATCTAAATCCGTTAAGTAGTTCTCTCATGAAAAGCAAACAGACAGACATTGGATTTTATATATGATAGAAAAATACCTGCACTTCGCAGTGGAGAAGTAGTGTGTTAAAGAAGTAATGAAAAAGAAAAGGAAACATTTTAAAAATAACGTAACATGATTGTCAATGTAATTGTTTTGTCACTGTTATGAGTGTCGCTGTCATATATATATATATATACACACACACACAGACAGATACACATACATATAAACATATATACACATACACATATCTATATATATACATATACACATCCACATATATATACATATCTACTATATACAGTATATATATATATATATGTATATATATATATATATATATATTGTGGTCCCCGGCCGGGCTCTAGCTTGGACCTTGTGCCTCCTCCAGACCATGAGGGGGCGCCCGCCCTGGTTATGTTGGGGGCCCCGGGTAAAGGGCTTGGAAGTGCTGGGGGGAAGACGGCAGGGGACTTCCGGGTGCGCAGCCGGCACTTCTGCCACACTGGGGTGTGGCTATGACTGATTGCCGGGAAGCAGCTGGAGCCCATCCGGGTTCCCATATAAGGGGCCGTCTCCCTCCAGTCAGCAGTGGATGTTGGGTGGAAGAGGACAGAGCTGGAGAGAGGACGAGAGGCGACCAAGAGAAAGGCACTAGAAGAGTGTGGCCTGGACAGTTGGGGGAACGGTGCAAGAGGCACTGGGGGTGCACGTGAGCACAACTTGTAAATAATTGTTGTAAATAAACAGTGTGTGGTGGAACTATGCTGTCCATCTGCCTGTGTCCGGGTCCCAGTTCACAATAAATATATATATATATATATATATATATATATATATATATATATATATATATATTGTGGACTTGAACCCGGACACACACAGACGGACATCATAAGTTCACCACACACCCTTTATTTACAATTATGTACAGTGCACTCCCCAGTGCCTCTTGCACCGTTCCCCCAATGTCCAGGCCTCACAGTCTTTTGTGCCTTTCCTTCTCCTGGCCGCCTCCAGTCCTCTCTCCAGCTCCGTCTCTCTTCCACCCGACTTCCGCTCTCGACTGAAGGGAGGCGGCCCCTTAAATAGGTACCCAGATGGGCTCCAGCTGCTTCCCGGCACTCCTCCATAGACACGCCCCAGTGTGGCGGAAGTGCTGGCTGTGCACCCGGAAGCCATCTGGTTGTCCCCTGTCGTCTTCCCCCCAGCACTTCCTGGTGTGGCGGAAGTGCTGGGCTCCAGGGATATTCAGGCACTGGGGCGCCGCCTGGCGGTGGCCACGGGTCCCTACAGGGCTGGGCTTCCAAGCCCTTTACTCGGGGCCCCCAACACAACCAGGGTGGACGCCCCCTTGCAGTCTGGAGGAGGTACAAGCCTTCCTCCGGTCCTCCTGGGCGTCGATGCCACAATATATACGTATATAGAAAAATCCCCCCGCTTCACAGCGACAAAGAACTGCTTTTAAATTTTTATTAAGAAGAAAAGAAAACCTTTTTAAATTGAGGGAAAATATACCAATAATTATATGTTAGGGATCTCTTTGTATACCACGTTGTCAGTTCAGCAGTCCGGTTGTAATATGATCAAGCTGTGCACTGAGATTACTTTTGAGAATGCAACGTATAGTTTTGTCCAGGAGAAAAGCAATGTTGCCTCAAATCAATGGCAACCTTTTGTAGGCTGTGTCCCTGAGACTTATTAATTGTCATCACGAAGCAGAGCCTTACTAGAAATTGGAGGCATTTGAATTGAAATGGGAGATCAGAGGGTATAACGGGGATGCGAGGAATACATTCAGAGTGTGGCGCTCTGCTGTTTTTTTGTGTAGCTGCCTTCACACAGCTGCTTTATAAATGAACGCCATATAAGGCCGTCGTTTCTCCTTGCTTCGTGGTTCTGTACTGATTTATTGTTTGTTTATTACGATTGTTATAGATATTGTGTAGCTATTCGAGACTTACTTTACTGTTCAGTTACCCATTTCCTTCATTTAATCTGCGGCTTGTATGCCATTTTTTGTTCATTTATTACGATTATAGATAGTTATTGATTTCCTTCTTTAGCTGACAGCCTGCTCATATAAGGCGCTCTGCTGGTTTTTTGTGAAGCAGTCTTTACACAGCTTCTCCGCTCTTTTAGAAACGAACAACATATAAGGCCATCTTTTTTCCTTGCTTTGCCAATGAAGCTGCCTTTTTATTTAATCCACGGGTTCTCTGTACTTTTATTGTTTGTTTATTACGATTGTTATAGTTCTCTTTATATACCACGTTGTCAGTTCAGCAGTTCAGTTGTAATATGACCAAGCTGTGCACTGAGATTACTCTTGTCTAGTTTTGTCCAGGAGAAAAGCAATCTTGCCTGAAATCAATGGCAACCTTTTGTAGGCTGTGTCCCTGAGACTTATTACTTGTCATCGCGCAGCAGAGCCTTACTGGAAATTAGAGGCATCTGAATTGAAATGGGAGAATACATTGAGTGTGGAGAAACTCTAGAGACAGCGTGTGTATTAACTTGTGGATTTTTCTGTGAGTATTTGGTGGCAGCGTGACGAAGTTGCTTCGGAAGACCGCGTTAGCCGTGGAGCTCAACTTGGAGCATATTCTTTTCCCACCTTGTCAATTGTGTAATGCGTTTTTTGAACAGGTTTGATGCATGGAAGTGATCACTCGTACTGCGTTCAGTCAGTTCACGTGAGCTGCTCTCTTGTGTGATGTTGCGATGTCCATGGCTTAATTTAATGTTAGCTAAGACCCGGCACTTAAAAGTTTATCGCTACAGCAATTTTAACTCCATTACAAAGTGATCCAAAGTCTCGTTTATACCTCGTGTCTTCTCATTAAACTTTGTGGTTAGGGTCTGTGTGTGTGTGTGTTCATCTTAAAGTGCAAAAGTAGACCAACCCGATAACGAACTTGACGAGAACATTTACCCTTGAGAAAACAGGAAAAGGGTAAGTAGAGGGAAATACTACGATGATACATACGTAAAGCGAAAACGTTCTCAAATATGTATGTATTATCATTTGAACGTCAAACGGAAAATTGAGATTGAGATCTTGAAAACCGGTCGTTTTTCGAAAATATGCAAAGCGACAAAAAATGCTTAGAATGTGGTGCTTTACCATAATATGGTGAGAAATTATTACATTTTTAATATTTTTGCGGAAACATTTCGGTAAAATATCACTTCTGGTTAGCAGAAATAGCTCAAAAGTTGATAGAAATCTACGTTTTGTATCTAAAACTTGCATGCAAATTTTGGTTTACGTAAAGCAAAAACTTACTCAAATATGTATGTATTACCATTTGAGTGTCAAACGGAAAATTGTGATTATCTCGAAAAACTGGTCGTTTTTCGAAAAAATGCAAAGCGAGAAAAAAATGCTTATAATGTGGTGCGTTACCATAATATGATGTGAAATGATCAAATTTTGTATTTTTTTGTGGAAACATTTCAGGTAATGTATCACTTCTGGTTAGTGGAAATAGCTCAAAAGTTGATAGAAATCCACATTTTGCATCTAAATCTTGTATACAAACTTTGGTTTATGTAAAGCAAAATCGTTCTCAAATATGTATGTAACGTCAAAAGGAAAGTTGCAATTATCTCGAAAACTGGTCGTGCTTTGAAAAAAATGCGAAGCGACAAAAAATGCTTAGGATGTGGTGCTTTACCGTAATATGGAGTGAAATGATTACATTTCTAATATTTTTGGGGAAACGATTCAGGTATAATACCACTTCCGGTTAGCAGAAATAGCTCAAAAGTTGATAGAAATTTACGTTTTGTACCAAATACTTGTATGCAAAATTTGATTTACGTAAAGCAAAAACGTTCTCAAAAATGTGTGTATTATCTTTTGAAATTTAAATGGAAAATTGAGATGATCTCAAAAACCGGTCGTTTTTTGAAAAAATGCAAAGCAACAAAAATGCTTAGAATGTTGTGCTTTCCCATGAAATGGTACGAAATGAGCACATTTTTAGTAGTTTTGGAGAAACATTTCAGGTAAAGTATCACTTCTGGTTAGTGGAAATAGCTGAAATGTTGATAGGAATCTATGTTTTATACCTAAAACTTGTATGCAAAATTTAGTTGAGCTAATTAAATGTGTACTCAAGCTATTGTGCTTAAACACACACAGACACACAGACTAACAGATATAATTCCAAAAATGGTATTTTCGGACCCAGGTAGGTCTAAAACTTTGAGATTCATCAAAACCTTGAAATCAAATTTTGGGGGATTCCAATACTTTCACTATTCTTCGTATACAAGAAAGTCTGGGAGGTCTAAAATGTCGAGATTCATCACAATCTCGACATCGAATTTTTGGACGAATAAAATACATTCCCTATATGAGAAAGTAATAATGCTCTGAAGCAAAAGAAGCACTGTGGAGCACAGAAGGCAAAAAGGGGAAAAGCCTGAAAATCACAAAACCAAACAACAGTCAAAAATCCACCTGTACAGCACAAGAAAACAATCACAAATCCCAGAGCTCACCTCTCCAAAGTGCATTCAAATGGACCGCAAGGAACTGTGGGTACCCAGCTCCCCCACCTTTATAGGATTGAGTGGCAGTCCATTGACAGTGAAGGGAGGGTGGCCCCGCCTCCTAAGGAGCTACCCACAAAACAACTGAAATGTAACATAGGTATAGATACGTAGACAAAATCAAATACAAGGAATAATACAAATAAAGAGAAATGAAATTAATACAAACAAAAGAATCAAAATGGAACAAAGAAAACAAGGATCTGAACCCTGGAAGTGAAGGAAATACACTGCTGGTCAAAAGTTTTAGAACACCTCAGTTTTTCCAGTTTTTCTTCAGATATATTCAGTTGAAATGCAATGAATGACCTAAATTGGTGAAAAGGTAAGCGGTAAACTGCCAGAGGTTTAAATTTAAAGTTTAAGTTAGCAAAAACTGAAATAAAAGGAAATGCCAGAATATTTCAAATGGACCTTCTTCAGGGAACAGCTAATCAGTTACAATCTACAGATGTTCTGCAGCCATTAAAGGAAATGAAGCAAACAATTTGCGCAGCTGTCCAAACTTCTTCTGATTACTTAAAAACTCTCTGTATGTCTTAAAACAGATTTGGAACAGACTATTATGTTACTACATCTTGGACAATATGCCAGTGATGATAGCAAGAAAACATCAATGAACAAATGAAAGGAGACAAAGAATTATGACCCTTACAAGTGTAGGCATTTCATTTGGAGAAATTGTAAAAAAAATCAAAGCATTGGTGAGTCCAGTGGTGTCCTCCACAATCCAAAAGCAATTGGAGACTGGAAGAAACTCTGATAGGAGGAGATCTGGTAGAGCCAAAGTCAGTAGTCAATCAGAAAACAAGTTTCTGGGGGTCACTAGCTTGCGTGATCACAGGCACCTCAAAGCACATCAGCTTAACAGTGCAGATCGACAGAAGCGAATGTCAGTTTCCACTGTCAAGAGGAGACTTTGTGCTGGGGGGTTTGACAGGGCAAGTGGCAGGAAGAAAGCCATTCCTTAAAGGACAAAGAAGGGCCTTGAAATACCAGCTGTGGACTACTGTAGACGGGAGAAAGTAATAACAAAATGCAATTATATTTTATTATTCGTCTGCTGATCAAATGTTAAATGTCAAACTAAGCCCATGGGCCCAACAGTGGACTGGAAACCAGTCCATCCCAGGACATTGTCCTGCACGCACTCACACTCAGTCACAGTGTTTAAATGGCTAACTACAAAATACTAATATTAAATTATAATAATATTATAACAGTATAATATTACTAATATTACTAATTTTATATTTAGAATGTCCTTGACAGAAATATATTTATTAATTAGAAACATTTTGTCTGTCATTTCCTTTCTCTTTTCTTTTCTTTTCTTTCAGCAGCACAGAAGGACATTTAATCAAAAAGGGAGCTTCCTCCATTTCCCGGCTGCAGTTCCGCTTTGCGCTTCTCAAGAGCCACCAGTTAATTGAACAGACCAAACCCCGCCTCCTCGTATAAATGGGGCGCTGCGCTGAAATGCAATAACTTTATTAATAGCGCATCAGGTGTCACACCAGAGCTGATTTGATCAGATTCATTTCTCGTCCGCCTTATGCAGATTTATTTCCCATTTAGATAATAACAGTATAGATTACTTGGTCAATCAACAGTGTTATGAAGTAGATACAGACGCAATATTTGTTATTTTTTTTATTATTTTAAACAAGTTTCAAAATACTGGCAATGATTCTACAGCTCAAACCAAGAGGGAAATCAGGAAGCAGCCACTGATTGAGTTTATCAAGGTGTTTGGTTTGATTTCATATTCATCTTTGTCATGTTTTGAATATAAAAGTCACAAGCAGTGAAGAGCAGAAAATGGGCAAAGGGACATGCGCAGGAGGGATGGATATGGAGGTTCAAACCCTTGCCGGTTTCATTTCTTTGACCGAGGTGACCCCTCTATCTATCTATCTATCTATCTATCTATCTATCTATCTATCTATCTATCTATCTATCTATCTATTATATAATGCCTTTCACATCTATCTATCTATCTATCTATCTATCTATCTATCTATCTATCTATCTATCTATCTATCTATCTATATATTATATAGTGCCTTTCACATCTATCTATCTATCTATCTATCTATCTATCATATAGTGCCTTTCACATCTATCTATCTATCTATCTATCTATCTATCTATCATATAGTGCCTTTCACATCTATCTATCTATCTATCTATCTATCTATCTATCTATCTATCTATCTATCTATCATATAGTGCCTTTCATCTATCTATCTATCTATCTATCTATCTATCTATCTATCTATCTATCATATAGTGCCTTTCATATCTATCTATCTATCTATCTATCTATCTATCTATCTATCTATCTATCATAATGATCAAGCTGGGGATTCAGGTGGCATGTCTCTTGACAGCTACTGAGCGCTGTGATTTCAGAAGGAGCAGCACATTTTACAAATGGAACATCTCAGCCCACTCAAGAGGGTGGATGGAGGAGATCCCAGCAAAATGGGTGGAAGGAGTGCAAGAGACAGAGTTGAAGGTGTGAACTGCTGGAACACAGGTGCTTTCACTCGGCATTGATGTCAGAGAGCAGTAGGTGCCAACCTCTGGGCGAATACTGTACATTTTGCCCCAACTCATTCCTGATTGCATGGCTCAATTCTCAATTCACCAGGCCCTGCACTTTAGCAGCAAATGTCCCCAGGCGCTTGCCTGTTTGACGGACCCGGCTGTGCAACTGGTTTTATAATCCCACCTTAGTCTCCTTCCGCCTGAGCCGCTGTTCAGTGGCCTCTAATAGTCCACACAGGTTCATTAAATCTGTCTTTTTGACATCTTTCAGTATTTTCAATGACTCCCCATCCAAGGCTGCTACCAGATGTGTTTCCCTGTCCTTGGTTCTCCAACCATTGGCCGCCGCAGTTACCTCTAGCCAGTTCCAGTAGGCTTACCAACTGCTGGACCCCTCATACCACCCTGGCTTTAATTTTGGGATGTCAAATTGGCTCACCGCATGTCCTGATGCATCAGGCTCATCCATGGGCTCCCCCTTATATTTTAACCATGATGGTTTTCTCTCTTTGTCAATAGGTGTTCTCCCTCAGTTATGGTTATCCAGTCCAGATTATCCCACTTCTAACACCATTGTAAAACCCACAGCCAGGCTAGCACGTGTTCCAGGAGTTTTAATCACCAATAAGCCTTTATTAACATTTGAATCGCTCTCAGATTCGCTGGTTTTCTATACGCTGCTCTTCTTCCACTTCAGTGTTACAGTCCCCTCTTTTGCTCTTCTTCCCCTCCACTCACTCTTTCTCTCCGTGCTACCACCCCTACACCGTGCTACTCCTTCTCATCCACACATGTACCAGTACCGCACAGCGTGCCCTCCTGCTTTCTGTCATCAACACTAAGCCTGGGGACCTCCATTCCTGCAGCAGCTTCCACCCTGAATCCTGTCTCTCATGTTCCTTCCACTCTTCTTCCCAGGACCTCCGCCTCCCGTTTCATTTGCAAAACACACTTCTCCTTCTGAAGGCACAGTGGGCAGTTGCTGTCCAGCCACATGGCCCCCTGAATCCCCAGCCCTGTCATTACACTATACGCCCACTGACCACTTTATTAGGTACACCTGTCCGACTGCTTGTTCACACAAATCACCCAATCACATGGTAGCAACTCAATGCATTTCGGCCTGTAGACCTTGTCAAGACCACCTGCCGAAGTTCAAACTGTGCATCAGAATGGGGAAGAAAGGGGACTGAAGGGATGTTGAACATGATATGGTTGTTGGTGCCAGACAGGCTGGTCTGAGTATTTCAGATACTATCTGTAGGGTCTACAGAGTGTAGATGAATTTGTCCAAAGTTCCCAAATTTCTACAGCTTTTAGTTTACTTCATAAAACTGTTCAGGCAATAGTGTGACAAATAATATATTAATATTATGATTGCAGCAGGTGCCGCGTGTGCTGTTGTCCCATTGTCAGTTTGTGACTCCTTAGGGCGCACTTCAAGAAATGGGTTACTGATAATACACCATTAAGGGGGAGGACACAACCCGGACAGGACGATTGGTGCTAAAGACTTTTTAACCAGAAAAGAAGGGGGTAGAGAAACATCGTGCGGTGGAGCAAGGAAAAGCAACGAGTTAGCGCCAAGAATCCACATGCTGGAAGAAGAAATTTGTTTTCACTCGGCGATACATGGGAGATGCGTCTCTAAAGACAAACATTTTTTGAATTCTCTGGGGCAATCGACTCTTTGGACCGGTAGGACAGAACTTTTCTTCTCATCAGCTCGGCTGCCAGCGTAATCAATGAGGCTCCCAGCATTACATCCTTCTCGGGAACTGTAAGGACAGTAAACTGATTTGGGGAAACCGGGTTATCTTAGGCGAGAACATGTCGCCCGCTAATCTGTGGAAGGTTGTTTTTGATACTTGTAAGGTACTTGCTTTGGGGGACTTAAACTAAATAAAAAAATATACAGTCATATGAAAAAGTTTGGGACCCCCTCTCAGCCTGCATAATAACTGACTCTCCTTTCAACAATAAAGATAACAGTGGTGTGTCTTTCATTTCCTAAGAACATCGGAGCACTGCGGTGTTTTCTGAAGATTTTTAGTGACGCAATATTTAGTATGAAATGAAATCAAATGTTTAAAACTGGCTGTGCACAAATGTGGGTCCCCTTGTCATTGTGCTGATTTGAATGCCTGTCACTGCTCAGTGCTGATTACTTGGTTGGATGAGCTCGTTAAGCCTTGAACTTCATAGACAGGAGTGTCCAATCATGAGTGGTCAAAGGTATTTAAGGTGGTCAATTGCAAGTTGTGCTTCCTTCCCTTTGACTCTCCTCTGAAGAGTGACAGACAGCATGGGATCCTCACAGCAACTCTCCAAAGATCTGAAAACAAAGATTGTTGAGTCTCCTGGATTAGGGGAAGGCTACAAAAAGCCATCTCAGAGGTTTAAACTGTCAGCTTCAACTGTAAGGAATGGAATCAGGAAATGGAAGGCCACAGGCACAGTTGCTGTTAAACCAGCAGGTCTGGTAGGCCAAGAAAAATACAGGAGCGACATATGAGCAGGATTGTGAGAATGGTGACAGACAACCCACAGATCACCTCCAAAGACCTGCAAGAATATCTCACTGCAGATGGTGTATCTGTACATCGGTCTACAATTCAGCACAATTTGCACAAAGAACATCTGTATGGCAGGGAGATGAGAAAGAAGCCCTTTCTGCACTCATGCCACAAACAGAGTCGCTTGTTGTATCAAATGCTCATTTAGACAAGCCAGATTCATTTTAGAACAAAGTGCTTTGGACTGATGAGACACAAATGGAGTTATTTGGTCAGAACAAAAAGCGCTTTGCATGGCGGAAGAAGAAAACCGCATTCCAAGAAAAACACCTGCTACCTCCTGTCAAATTTGGTGGAGGTCCCATCATGCTGTGGGGCTGTGTGGCCAGTTCAGGGACTGGGGCCCTTGTTAAAATGGAGGGTCGGATGAATTCACCCCAATATCAACAAATTCTTCAGGATAATGTTCAAGCATCAGTCACAAAGTTGAAGTCACGCAGGGGTTGAATATTCCAACAAGACAAGGACCCAAAACACAGTTGAAAATCTACAAAGGCATTCATGTAGAGGGAGAAGTACAATGTTCTGGAATGGCCGTCACAGTCACCTGACTTGAATATCATCGAAAATCTATGGGATGATTTGAAGCAGGCTGTCCATCAAATTGAACTGAACTGGAGAGATTTTGTATGAAGAATGGTCAGAAATACCTCCATCCAGAGTCCAGACACTCATCACAGGCTATAGGAGGACAGCGTCTGGAGGCTCAAAGGAGCAAAAGGAGGCTCAACTAAGTATTGATGTCATATCTCTGTTAGGTTGCCCACATTTATACACCTGTCTAATTTTGTTATGATGCATATTGCATATTTTCTGTTAATCCAATAAACTTAATGTCACTGCTGAAATCCTACTGTGTCCATAAGGCATGTCAGATATTAAAAGGAAGTTGTTTTTTCTGTCCACCCTGGCCATCGGACCTTACTTATTCTATGTTAATTAATGTTGACTTATTTTTATTTTTTATTCTGTCTTCTATTTTTCTATTCTTCATTTTGTAAAGCACTTTGAGCTACATTTGTTTTGTATGAAAATGTGCTATATAAATAAATGTTGTTGTTGTTACTTTGAAAACTCAACCAATGAGAAACAAAAATCCAACGATAATTTCATATGACTGTATACATATTATATATATATATATATATATATATATATACAGTATTATCATTATATAGATATATTGTCAGGGATGCCAGGGGCAACAACCCGGCCGGGACGCCGTGAGGGACCGGAAGAGGGTCAAAGCCCACCCTGGATCACGTGGGGGCCACCTTCCTGGTTGCTCTGGGGGCCACGGGTACAGGGCATGGACGCTACACCCTGTAGGGGCCTGTGGTCACCGCCAGGAGGCGCCCCAATGCCTTGGGGACCTGTTACCCCAGCACTTCCTGGTGTGGGGGAAGATTTAGGACGGCACCCGGAGAGCTGCCGGGAGGACAGTCGGCACTTCCGCCACACTGGGGCGTGGCCAAGGGAGGAATGCCGGGAACACCTTGGGCTGATCCGGGGACAGGATAAAAGGTGCCGTCTCCCTTCATTCGAGGCTAGAGTCAGGTGGAAGAAGGACAAGGCAAGAAAGGAGAGTGGAGGCGACCCAAGAAGAAGGCATTTGTGGCCAGGACTGTGATTGTTGGGGTTTGTGCACTTTATTCTGGGTCTAAGTGACCAAATTAATTGTAAATAGTGTATATAATAAACGTGTGGTGGTGAAAAACAACATGTCCGCCTGTCTGTGTCCGGGTTGGCTCCACAATATATATATATATATATATATATATATATATATATATATATATATATATATATATATATATATATATATATATTCTCTTCTTCATCATTGTAATTCTTATTGTCTTATTGTTTTGTCAAATATAAGGACGAACGTTGGTCACATTACCCTGAAAGATTTTAATAACAAACTTCTTAACTGCTTTTCCCTAGCGGTTTTCTGATCATGCAGCCACCTGAGATTTAGTTGTTCTCCTGGGGCGGTGGTACATGGTAACGTATATGCTCTGCACTGCACTGAGAGGGGTTTTGTGTAAATTATGTTTTGCATGTTTGGAAAAAAATACATGAGTCAATGAATGAACTATCACACTGAGATTAACTGGGTTGCATCAAAAGTTTCCCAAATAAACTGTAAATGACACCCCCCATGGGTTTTGGGCAGATCTGAAACTGGCACCTTCTCCAGCCAGATGACTTAAAGGCACCATGTCTACAGCCAGCTTCACTGCATGAGGACGTGAAATGGAGTTGGCTGGGGTTTGCTGAGCCATTTCTCTTTGGAGGCACTGCTTTATAAAGCTGACCAGTGTGAATGAGAACAGACCATTCCACCCAATAAAGCTCACCACTCCAAACCACCTTGTTGTTCTAAAATAACATCGAGTCGAGTTTTGAAAGTCCCTAAAGTCCTCCTGTCTACCACACTACTTGGTCACTTATTCCAAGTGGCTGTGTCTGTCTGTTTTAAGAACAAACTTCTTCATGTTTTTCTGTGAAATTTTCCTTCACAAGTTTCCAGCTGTGCCCCCTGTGTTCTTGATAAACTCATTTTAAAATAACCGTCTCGATCCACTGGACCAATTCACTTCATAATTTTAAACACTTTAAATCATGTCACCTCTTAGGGCTCGTTTATACTTCACGCTCAGAATGCGCACGCATCATGGCTGCCACGCGTTCCCAGCGTTCATTTGATGCGTCCTCTGAGCAGGTCCTCAGAAATTTACGCGACGTGTGCACGAGATGCAGTACCAGTGCTGGATTAACCAAATAAGCAAAGTAAGCACATGCTTAGGGCATCAAGGGTAAAGGGGGCACCACAAAAAATTTTCATAGCCGATTTTATCACATAAATTATTAAATTAATTAAATTTATAGCCATTTTCAAAATTTAATTAAAAATGAATGATGCCTCCCTGTACCTCCCTATGCCGTCACTGTTCGTAGATGGCGCCTTACACAGAGCGCTCTGCATACTGGTGCCATCTACGATGGGGAATTCCCCTTTCAAGGTGATTCCCTTAAATGCTATGTTATGTCAAAATATTGTGAAAATAATTTGATTCAAAACAATATGTTTTTATATTTTTAAATAATAGTTGATAGTTGATAAAAAATTATTAGCACGTAATTGTTGTGTTTTGTGAGTTATCTGTTATTTAAATTAAAATAAATTTCTAGTGGGTAGAAAGTTATTTTCTCTTTTAAGCAAAAACAAAAAATCGTCCCAGTCTGAGGAAAAAAATATTCTGGTAAGTCTATTTAATTCTATTTTTGGATATTTCTAAATTCATTTACATTATGTAAAAGTGAAAATTGTACAGCTTATTACTAGTGGATATAATTGTTTATAACTTTTTTACTAATAAAGATTTATTAAACAAAAAATATTATTCAAATCTTGTACTAAGAATATGTCTAAATAGATTTGCTAAATTGACACAAAAGCCATAAATAAATTAAATAATCAAAATGGTAAATCTACTGTTTTCATGTCAAAACGAAAACCGTATATTTCAAAAACACCTTTAAAATCGACCCCAAACGTTAAAATTTGTACAATTTCGGATGCCATTTTCTCTTCAAGTAATGATAAAAACGCGATCAGATCTTTATCGAAAAGTAGTGACGCACAAAACACATTTTTAAATCAATTTTGGGGTTAAAGTCAATTTCTACAGGTTTTGGCAGGAGATTGGATCATTTGTAGTCCTTAGAATAATAATTAATATTTGTAGCTATTTAAACCACTTTGTAGTCACTTTGAGACCTAAAACATCCTGTCACACACGTGCGAGTAGGAGGCAATCAACAGATCCAGAGGTGAGTGAGTGGCTACAAGATGAGGGGTGGTATGATGGTGCTAATGCCTCTCTTTCTGACCCTGCAGAACTAAAGAAGAAAAATAATCATTTCATAACCGCAACAACCCATATTTCAAACGGTTTACCATACACTCCAGACCCCACCATGATGATGTCACTTCCGGCTCCCGCTGATGACGTCACTTCCTGCTTCCATCATTTCCTGTAGCCATCTTGCATTTGTATAAAAGCCAACTAAATGAAACATGTAATGTCGAATACCTGATAAAAATTCTTTATTTATCAACTTGACCGGAAGAAAGAAAACATTATACGGGGCCAATCCCCAAACCTTTATAATTGTCTTGTGACTTAACATAGCACAATCCTTAAATATGAGATGAAGCATACAAAAATAAATATTATTTTCCTTCTTATTATAAGTATGTTTTGTTTAATTTCGAATTTTCGATATTAAAATAAAATTTCATTTTCTAGTTTGTTATTGTTTTAATATTTTGAATTACTAGTGCAAGGGGGCAGTAAAAATTACTTTTTGCTTAGGGCATCTAATGGTCTTAATCCGGCCCTGTGCAGTACCAGCAAAAAGTCGGAGGTGGCGCAGTGAGATAAAAGTTGGAACGTGACGTCAGACTCTCTGTTTACTATCGACATGTGACAGGAAGCCTCTATTTGGATCCTACAAGATCGATGTTTGATGAATGGGACGCTGTGATGAAGCCAAATGCCGACATACAGATGTATGATAGGATTGGGATTGGGTAGGATTGACTACTGCAATGCGGTGTTCACTGGCTGTTCAAACTGTTCTTTATACAGCCTCCAGTTAATCCAAAATGCCGCTGCAAGAATTATTACAAGAACAAGAAAATATGAACACATAACCCCAGTTCTTAAATCTTTACACTGGCTCCCAGTTAAGTTCAGGGCAGATTTCAAAATCCTCCTTTTAACATATAAAGCATTAAATGCCCAAGGTCCGGCTTACTTGTCTGAACTTATCATGACTTACAAACCTGAGCGCACATTAAGATCTCAAGATGCCAGTCTGCTTAGGATTCCAAGGATTAATACAATAACAGTGGGAGGTCGAGCTTTTAGTTACAGGGCCCCTAAACTGTGGAATGGTCTTCCTGCTTCCATAAGAGATGCCCCTTCAGTCTCAGCCTTTAAATCTCGGCTGAAGACTCACGACTTCAGTTTAGCATATCCTGACTAGAGCTGCTGATTAACTGTACAGACTGCATCTCTGTTGTTAGTCATTAGCACTATAACATAAGTAACATGATAATTATATTTGAATACTAATCCTCACCTATTCTGTTTCTTTTCTCGGTACCCAAATGTGGCAATTGGTGCCACGGCCCACCTGCCAAGTTGTTTGCCTGCCTATGGTAAAGTCATCCCTGATGGAGGATCACAGGAATCATGAGAAAGAGGGGTCCTTTCATCGGAGCAACGTTTCAGCCGTGGCATGGCCAAATGGGGAGGCAGCTTGATGGATGAGGTCTCCAGGACTCTAAAAATATCCAAACCTAATTATGTCATATCATCTACTGTTAAACCGTACTTCTACAATTTTTATTATTATGCTGTCTTAAGGAATTGTTCTGTTCTGTATATTGTATTGTATTGACCCCCTACTTTTCACACCCACTGCACGCCCAACCTACCTGGAAAGGGGTCTCTCTTTGAACTGCCTTTCCCGAGGTTTCTTCCATTTTTCCCTACAAGGTTTTTATTGGGAGTTTTTCCTTGTCTTCTGAGAGAGTCAAGGCTGGGGGGCTGTCAAAAGGCAGGGCCTGTTAAAGCCCATTGCGGCACTTCCTGTGTGATTTTGGGCTATACAAAAATAAACTGTATTGTATTGTATTGTATTCGTGGTGCTTTTATATTTGAGCGTCGAATATTTCCGATCGTAATGACACGATACATTTTTAAAGTCTCACATACCGTCTTTTTTATTCTAGGGTTTTCTCTGGACCTGTCAGCAGCGACAAACAGCAATAGATCGCCACACAGAACACATTACATGTATGATATTGCAACTCTCTGCACATTTAGAATCTTTAGATTTATACCTGATATCACTGTCATGATGAAATGAATTCAAGTATGTATGTTACATTTAACAGATAAATCTTTCTTCTTCTTCTTTCGGCTACTCCTGTTAGTGCAGCGTTTCTCAACCTTTAAGTATTTGCGACCCGAGTTTTAATAACAGTTTTAATCGCGCCCCCCCTAACATTTTTTTGAAATGTAGATGCATATTTTATGATACCTGCTTAACTTTTATCGACATTTATCTAACTCTATATTTATTGTTCTAGTATCAGAATGTAATTTAAGTTAATTTGTTTTGGTTTCAACAGATGTTTTTTTCATATTTTTGATTCTTATTTTCTTTTTTTCACATCTTCATGCCCTCCTTTTTGTTACTTCGCGCCCCCCTAGGGGGACCTGCCCCACAGGTTGAGAACCACTGCGTTAGGGGTCACCACAGCAGATCATCTTCATTCAATAATTTTACAGATAAATCGTTAATTTCATTTAAATAATGAACACTGTTAATAATTACAACAACATTTATTTATATAGCACATTTTCATACAAACAGTAGCTCAAAGTGCTTTATATAATAAAGAATAGAAAAATAAAAGACACAATAAGAAAACAAAATAAGTCAACATTAATTAACATCGAATAAGAGTAAGGTCCAATGGCCAGGATGGACAGAAAAAAAAACTCCAGACGGCTGGAGAAAAAAAATAAAATCTGTACGGATTCCAGACCATTAGACCGCCCAGTCCCCTCTGGGCATTCTACCTAACATAAATGAAACAGTCCTCTTTGGATTTAGGATTTTCACGGAAGGACTTGATGATGATGGTCACGTAGACTTCTGCCTTTTAATCCGTCCATCATTGTTGTTGCATCATGAAGCTTTGAGTAGGTGGAGGTGGCGCAGGCCACCACCACAAAGAAACCGGAAAAAGATACAAAAGAGAGAGTAGGGGTCAGTACGGATTTTAGAGCCACCATGAATAGTTATTATGAAGAATTGAACATACAGAGTATCAGGATTAAGTTAAATTGAAGTTATGAGAAGGCCATGTTAAAGTAATGTGTTTTCAGCAGTGTTTTAAAGTGCTCTACTGTATCAGCAAGATTATTTAAGGCTTTATAAAACATTAGCAGAATTTTAAAGTCAATCCTGAATGACGCGGGTAACCAGTGTAGTGACATCAAAACTGGAGAGATGTGTTCCGATTTTCTTTTCCTAGTTAGGATTCTAGCAGCTCCATTCTGCACTCGTTGTAACTGATTTATGTCTTTCTTGGGTAGTCCTGAGAGGAGTGCGTTACAGTAATCTAGTCGACTGAAAACAAACGCGTGAACTCATTTCTCAGCATCTTTCAGTGATGTAAGAGGTCTAACTTTTGTTATGTTTCTTAGGTGAAAAAATGCTGTCCTAGTGATCTGATTAATATGCGATTTAAAATTCAGATTACAGTCAACAATTACCCCTAAGCTTTTTACCTCCGTCTTGACTTTTAATCCTAATGTATCCAGTTTATTTCTAATAGCCTCATTGTATCCATTATTGCCAATCACTAAGATTTCAGTTTTCTCTTTATTTAACTTGAGAAAGTTACTATTCATCCATTCTGAGATACAAGTCAGACATTGTGTTAGTGAATCAAGAGAATCAGGGTCATCAGGTGCTATTGATAAGTACAGCTGTGTGTCATCAGCATAGCTCTGGTAGCTCACGTTGTAACCTGAGATAATCTGACCTAACGGAAGCATGTAGATTGAGAAGAGCAGCGGACCCAGGATAGAACCTTGTGGAACACCATATTGGATATCAGGTGTCTTCGAGTTGTAATTACCACAACTAACAAAGAATTTTCTCCCTGTCAGGCAGGATTCAAACCAATTTAAGACCCTGCCAGAGAGGCCCACCCATTGACTAAGGTGATTTCTAAGAATATTGTGATTAATGGTGTCAAATGCAGCACTCAGATCTAAGAGGATGAGAACAGATAAATGGCCTCTGTCTGCATTCACCCGCAAGTCACTGACGACTTTAACGAGTGCAGTTTCTGTGCTGTGATTTGTTCTAAAACCAGACTGAAATTTATCAAGAATAGCAGGTTTATTGAGGTGGTCTTTTAACTGCATAATGACTGCCTTCTCTAGAACTTTGCTTAAGAAAGGCAGGTTAGAGATGGGTCTAAAATTTTCAAGAGCCAAGGGGTCGAGATTATGTTTCTTAAGTAGGGGTTTAACTACAGCAGTCTTAAGACAGTCTGGGAAGACCCCAGTATCTAGTGACGAATTTACTATGTCAAGAACATTATCAATTAGCACGCCTGATACTTCTTTGAAATAATTTGTTGGTATTGGATCAAGGACACAGGTGGATGATTTTAATTGAGAGATTATTTATTGTAAATCAGGTAAATCTATCCTAGTGAAAGAGTTTAATTTGTTTATAACAGAATGCTGGGGTTTAGGAGGATCCTTAGTGTTGGGGAAATATACTATGTTATTTCTAATATCATTAATTTTTTGATTGAAAATTACAGCAATAGCCTCACAGGTTTTACTGGACGTTACTGGAATTATACATATGGGGATCACACAGTGGTGGAGCGGTAGCACTGCTGTCTCGCAAGGATTCACATTGCTGGTATTGCTTGCGTGGAGTTTACATTTTCCTGCTGGGTTTCCATAGTGAGCTCCAGTTTCCTTCCAAAGATATGCAGAAGCGGTGACACTAAAATGATGCCAGTGTGTGTGAGTGCTTGTATTCACCTTGCAATGAGCTGATGCCCCATCCAGAGATTGTTTCTGCCTTGTGCCCAATGTTTGCTGGAATGGACAAATCCCTGGATTGATGGATTTAATCATTAAACATCCTTTTCAGAGATATTGTGGTAAGGTGTCATCAGAATTTAATGGTTATTCCAGGCAATTCACAACACAGCAAAGCCAAACCTGTTCTCACCGTGATAATATCCAACACTGCCACCTGGTGGATTCCTCCAGATTTACGTAAAGTACGTGCACAAGTATTAACAGCACAACGCTTGCATAGCAGGAGCATGAGTTGTGTTGCATGATGTATAAACCTAAGCCTTAATCTTCTGAAAAGGCTCAGCTCTTTTAATCTTCCCTCATAACTCATCCCCTGTAGCCATGAAATCAGCCTAGTCGCTGTTTTTTGGACCTTCTCTAGTGGTTCTATGCATTTTTGGAGACTGCACACAGGACTCCAGATGAGGCCTCACCAGTGTGTTATAAAGCTTGAGCAGAACCTCCTGTGACTTGTACTCCACACATCAAGGCACTATATAACCTGACATTCTGTTAGCCTTCTTAATGGCTTATGAACACCATCTGGCACTTGACAGCTTAGAGTCCACTACGACTCCTAAATCCTCCTCATAAGGTGTACACTTGATTTTCTGACTGCCCTTTCTGTATTCAAACCTCACATTTGTTCTTTCTATGTGCAATTCTTTACATTTACTGACATTAAATTTAATTTGCCACAAATATGCCCAAAGGCTGTCTGCTGTCCAAATCCCTCTGTAATGACTCAACGCACTTGAGAGTATCTGTCAACTCACCTAGCTTGGTATCATCTGCAAACTTAACCAGCTTGTTTCAGATAAGGCCTCACCAGTGTGTTATAAAGCTTGAGCAGAACCTCTTGTGACTTGTACTGCACACATCAAGGCGCTATATAACCTGACATTCTGTTAGCCTTCTTACTGGCTTCTGAACATTGGCTGGCAGTTGATGGTCCACTACGATTCCTAAATCCTTCTTAAAAGGTGGACTCTCGATTTTCAGACCTCCCATTGTGTATTCATATCACACATTCCTACTTGTAATATTTCACAAGGACATACATTCAATTTCATCTGTCACAAATCTGCCAAAATCTGCATATTGTCCAAGTCCCTCTGTGATGATTCAACAGATTCTTGATTATCTGCCAATCCACCCATCTTGGTGTCATCTGCTAGTATCTATCTATCTATCTATCTATCTATCTATCTATCTATCTATCATTATATAGTGCCTTTCATATCTATCTATCTATCTATCTATTATATAGTGCCTTTCACATCTATCTATCTATCTACAGTATCTATCTATCTACCTAACTTAACCAGCTTGTTCTTTATATTCCTATCTAAATCATTTATAGATATTAAAAATAGCAGAGGTTCCAACACTCACCCCTGTTGGTCACCATGCTTAACTTCAGAAAATCTAATAATATAATAATAATGATGAATTGCTCTTCTTTGGACTTTCTCTAGCGTTGCTGTGTCCTTTAGGGAGACCACAACCTTCAAGAAGTATCTGGATGAGATGTTGACCTAGCTTAGCTATTAGCTAAACAAACGGGTGACAAATGGACTGAATGGTCTCTTCTTGTTTGTCAAATTTCTGATGTTCTTATGGAGACCAAAACTTCATCCAGGACTCCAGATGAGGCCTCACCAGTGTGTTATAAAGCTTGAACAGAAACTCCTGTGACTTGTACTCCACACATCAAGGCACTATATAACCTGACATTCTGTTAGCCTTCGTAATGGCTTCTGAACACGGTCTGGCAGTTGATAGCTTAGAGTCCACTATGACTCCTAAATCCTTCTCATAAGGTGTACTCTTGAATTTCAGACCCCCATTGTGTATTCAAACCTCACATTTGTTCTTCTTATGTGTAATTCTTTACATTTTCTGACATTAAATTTAATCTACTGCAAGTCTTCCCAAGCCAGTCTGCTGTACAAGTCCCTCTGTGATGATTTAACAGATTCTCGATTATCTGCCAATCCACCTGTCTTGGTATCATCTACAAACTTAACCAGATTTTTACTTATATTCCTATCTAAATCATATATATTAATTAAAAATAGCAGCGGCCCCAGCACTGACCCCTACTTGTCACCACTCTTAACATCACCCAATTCTAATGACATTCTTCACACCATCACCCTCTGCTTCCTGTGTCTGAGCCAATTCTGCACACCACACCCTGAACTGCAACTTATTTTCGTTTGATGCCCACCCTCTCATGTGGCACCTCACCAAATACTTTCTGAAAGTCCAGATCAATAACATCATATGCTACACTTTGATTGTCAGTTTTATTGCTTCCTTATAGAACTCCAACACATTAGTAAAACACAACCTCTCTTCTTCTGAACCCAAGCTGACTCTTAAGTCAAACTCCTGTCCTTGCCAGATGTTGCTCAATCTTATCCTTAATAATTCCTTCCATTAATTTTCCTGGGAAGCACGTTAACCTTACTGGCCTTTAGTTGCTTGGATCTGCCCAGTCACCCTTTTTATATAATCTCCTTATATATATAATACGCTATCGTGGCTGTCCATTTGTCTGTTCAGGGTTTTAAATCACCTGTAGCTCACAAAAAATTTCACCTATTGACCTGAAATTTGGTACACATATACAGTTAGGTCCATAAATATTTGGACAGAGACGACTTTTTTCTCATTTTGTTCTGTACATCACCACAATGAATTTTAAATGAAACAACTCCAATGCAGTTGAAGTGCAGACTTTCAGCTTTAATTCAGTGGGTGAACAAAATGATTGCATAAAAATGTCAGGCAACTAAAGCATTTTTTTAACACAATCCCTTCATTTCAGGGGCTCAAAAGTAATTGGACAATTACTATTGGCTATTTCATGGTCAGGTGTGTTCAAGTCCGTCGTTATGTCTTATTAATTAACAGATAAAAGGCCTGCAGTTGATTTGAGGTGTGGTACTTGCATGTGGATGATTTTGCTGTGAACAGACAACATGCGGTCAAAGGAGCTCTCCATGCAGGTGACAGAAGCCATCCTTAAGCTGCGAAAACAGAAAAAAACTCATCTGAGAAATGGCTACAATATTACGAGTGGCAGAATCTACAGTTTGGCACATCCTGAGAAAGAAAGCAAGCACTGGTGAGCCCAGCAACTCAAAAAGACCTGGACGTCCACAGAAGACAACAGTGGTGGATGATCACAGAATCATTTCCATGGTGAAGAGAAACCCCTTCACAACAGCCCACCAAGTGAACAACACTCTCCAGGGCTTGGTCGGCGTATCGATATCCAAGTCTCTCATACAGAGAAGACTGCATGACAGTAAATACAGAGCGTGTACTGCAAGGTGCCAGCCACTCATAAGCCTCAAGAATAGAAAGGCGAGATTGGACTTTGCTAAAGAACATCTAAAAAAGCCAGCAGAGTTCTGGAAAAACATTCTTTGGACTGATGAGACCAAGATGAACCTCTACCAGAATGATGGCAAGAAAAAAGTATGGAGAAGACGTGGAGCAGCTCATTATCCAAAGCATAGCACATCATCTGTAAAACACGGTGGAGTCAGGCAGTGTGATGGCTGCGAGTGGCACTGGGACACGAGTGTTTATTGATGAGGTGACACAGGACAGAAGCAGCCGAATGAATTCTGAGGTGTTCAGAGACATACTGTCTGCTCAAATCCAGCTAAATGACGTCAAATTGATTGGGCGGCGGGCGTTTCATGATACAGATGGACAATGACCCAAAACATACAGCCAAAGCAACCCAGGAGTTTATTAAAGCAAAGAAGTGGAAAATTCTTGAATGGCCAAGTCAGTCACCTGATCTTCACCCAACTGAGCAGGCATTTCACTCGTTGAAGACTAAACTTCAGACAGAAAGGCCCACAAACAAACAGCAACTGAAAGTAAAGGCCTGGCAGAGCATTAAAGAGGAGGAAACCCAACATCTGGTGATGTCCAGGAGTTCAAGACTTCAGGCTGGCATTGCCAGCAAAGAGATTTAAACCAAGTATTAGAAATGAACATTTTATTACCAGTTATTTAATTTGTCCAATTACTTTTGAGCCCCTGAAATGAAGGGATTTTGTTAATAAAAATACTTTAGTTGCCTCACATTTTTATGCAATCGTTTTGTTCAACCCACTGAATTAAAGCTGAAAGTCTGCACTTCAACTGCGTCTGAGTTGTTTCATTTAAAATTCATTGTGGTGATGTACAGAACCAAAATTAAAAAAAAGTTGTCTCTGTCCAAATATTTATGGACCTAACTGTACTACGTCACGTCTACTATCCGCTTTTCTGGTGATGATTGACCTCCAAGGTTATTCCTCTTTTTATTTTATTTAATTGTAGTATCAACTCTCTGCAGCAGGGTGGCCGTGTGACACATGCGTGCGGGCGCCGTTCTCATTCCCTACCACCTTCACCATCACTTCCTCTCCCTCTTCATATCTTAAAACATTCTTGAGGCAGATTGAAGACTTAAGTGCCAGCTTAAGTGAAAAATTAAGAAAACGTACTAAGTAATTGCAACACAAACACTGACTTAATCAGTTTTAATGCGAAAAGATGCCGACGGAAAATAAGAAGAAGCGGGCCGTTATTCAGTAATAAATCTAAAAGAGTTTTGCTATAGCTGGTTCAGTAACATTCTCCACCATTAGATCAGTTTAAAAACATGTTTCATGTTTGAACGCACTGTACAAAGGGTAGCACTAATTTTAAAATAAATTTGCTTCCATTGTTTAAAGCAAACCATTGTTGTGGTTTGTGGAAGGGAGACTAGGAAGAAGAGACGTGATCTTCTCGGAAGACAATTTGACATCCTGTGTGAGACACTTTAACGTCATGTGAGACAACATTTAAAACAAGTATATGGACATCTAACCTAGCAGTTGTTGGAATGCTTTTCGCAGACAAACATCATGTGCTCCCAGCTCTTAAAACAACGACAAGTGACAAGCAGAACACGCAGCAGCAAGCCAGCAGATGATCCGACTGCTTCTGCTTACCTTGCATTCAAAAGCAACCCCCCAACAATGTGAACGGCACAGACATGAAGTGGCAAAAGGACAGCTGCTGTAAGGGCTTTTAAATGATCGACGGGCATGCTGTGCACCAGCAGCAGCAGAAGCAAGCGAGCAGATGATCCAACCTCTTCTCCTTAGCGTGCATTCAGCCACCCCCATTCACAATGTGAGCAGCTTTATACATCTTGCAAGAAAGAGATTTAACCCCGCCTGGGGCCGGAAATAAAGGACAAGTATTGTTTTTACAAAAGTTTTAAAGTAAAAGTGAAAATAATGCATATGTAACAATTCCCATGAAAATAACAATCTCTTTAACTCTTTGAGGGCTGAATATTTTTTCCAAAAAAACTCAGTTTTCTGGAAAGCACACAAAGCAATGATCTCACACATAAGTCAAGATAAAACGTCAGTTTCTATGTGCTGTGGCTGCTGTTGGTGCACGTTTAGCATCTCTGGAGGCAGTGGCTGTGTGGGGGCACCTCATTGGTCAAAAGGAATGCACGGTGGGCCAGCTGCCTGGCTGCCTTCGCACAGCAGGTGGGTGGTGGTGACGGTTGCAGTGTGACGCAATATGGTTTGCACTTCTTGTCATCATAAGTGGTGGTCCTCCCAGGCAAACGCTGCCGTAGGTGCATCAGCTACACAAAAGTGTTCAGCACCACGATCAGCTGGGGACCGATCGAGATGATGCTGGTACCTCACTTTCGTTTTTGATATTTGTTATGGTGTATAAAATCTGTACATTTTGGTTTCCATTATATTTTGTTCAAGACAAGACAACAGATGAAATTAAATTAAAGCAGGTTTTCTTCCCATACACCTTACTTTTATAACACTTGTTCATAGCTTCATGCTAATTTGGTTTTATAGCCTGGGAAAGGATGCTGAGCTGATACCTCAGGCTATTGATGGATGGACATCTGGAACAACAATTTGCTTTATAGCCTAGGACAGGAAGAACTACTGATGCCTCCGAGTACATCAAAGGTTTTGTTGTGTGGGAAAACGGACATTGAATTAATTCATCAATCATTTGGACAGCCAGCCAATCAGGTGCATGTGTTGTGAAACCAAGGCTTGACATTTCATAATAAATATGCCTTGGTTTGGAAAGAAGAAGAGAAGTAAAGGGAGAAGAAAGAGAAGCAAAGGGAGAAGAAGAGAAAGGAGAAGAAGAGGAACGGACGAAGACGGCCCTGGTCGTCAGAAAGGCATCATGAACATTGATTGCTAAATCAAACGCCTCCCTGGTACATTCATCCTTGTCATCTGTAACTTTTTCGTAAGCTTTTTCTAAAGACTATATATTCAGACTTTCCTATCACTACCTATTTTCTAGTATTCTTTGTTCTTGTGGTATTATTATTATTATTGTAATAAATACCATGCTGCTTTTAACTTTCAGTGCTTTGTCTTAATGTCTAGAGTGATTGAAGTAATAAGTTAGATTTCTTTGAGCACCTGGTGACAGCCGGATTTTTGCCATTATTTCTGTGCTGCGAGGTTTATATGGCTGAGAGTAAAGAGCGCTATACTCAACAGAAGGGACAAATACGATAAAGAAGGTATTCTTGGCTGATGAATGGCCTATAGTCAAGAGTGCTGAGTCTTTGTATGTTTAAATGTATTCTTGTAGACTAAAAGTAATATTTAGGTCTGAGATATCACTAAAACATCGTATTGTTGTTCGTGCCGAAAATAAGTACAGTGGTGTGAAAAACTATTTGCCCCCTTCCTGATTTCTTATTCTTTTGCATGTTTGTCACACAAAATGTTTCTGATCATAAAACACATTTAACCATTAGTCAAATATAACACAAGTAAACACAAAATGCAGTTTTTAAATGATGGTTTTTATTATTTAGGGAGAAAAAAAATCCAAACCTACATGGCCCTGTGTGAAAAAGTAATTGCCCCTTGTTAAAAATAACCTAACTGTGGTGTATCACACCTGAGTTCAATTTCCGTAGCCACCCCCAGGACTGATTACTGCCACACCTGTTTCAATCAAGAAATCACTTAAATAGGAGCTGCCTGACACAGAGAAGTAGACCAAAAGCACCTCAAAAGCTAGACATCATGCTAAGATCCAAAGAAATTCAGGAACAAATGAGAACAGAAGTAATTGAGATCTATCAGTCTGGTAAAGGTTATAAAGCCATTTCTAAAGCTTTGGGACTCCAGGGAACTACAGTGAGAGCCATTATCCACAAATGGCAAAAGCATGGAACAGTGGTGAACCTTACCATGAGTTGCCGGCCGACCAAAATTACCCCAAGAGCGCAGAGACGACTCATCCGAGAGGTCACAAAAGACCCCAGGACAATGTCTAAAGAACTGCAGGCCTCACTTGCCTCAATTAAGGTTAGTGTTCACGACTCCATTATAAGAAAGAGACTGGGCAAAAACGGCCTGCATGGCAGATTTCCAAGACGCAAACCACTGTTAAGCAAGAACATTAGGGCTCGTCTCAATTTTGCTAAGTAAACATCTCAATGATTGCCAAGACTTTTGGGAAAATACCTTGTGGACTGATGAGACAAAAGTTGAACTTTTTGGAAGGCAAATGTCCCGTTACATCTGGCGTAAAAGGAACACAGCATTTCAGAAAAAGAACATCATACCGACAGTAAAATATGGTGGTGGTAGTGTGATGGTCTGGGGTTGTTTTGCTGCTTCAGGACCTGGAAGGCTTGCTGTGATAGATGGAACCATGAATTCTACCGTCTACCAAAAAATCCTGAAGGAGAATGTCCGGCCATCTGTTCGTCAACTCAAGCTGAAGCTATCTTGTGTGCTGCAACAGGACAATGACCCAAAACACACAAGCAAATCCACCTCTGAATGGCAGAAGAAAAACAAAATTAAGACTTTGGAGTGGCCTAGTCAAAGTCCTGACTTGAATCCAATTGAGATGCTATGGCATGACCTTACAAAGGCGGTTCATGCTAGAAAACCCTCAAATAAAGCTGAATTACAACAATTCTGCAAAGATGAGTGGGCCAAAATTCTTCCAGAGTGCTGTAAAAGACTCATTGCAAGTTATCGCAAACGCTTGATTGCAGTTATTGCTGCTAAAGGTGGCCCAACCAGTTATTAGGTTCAGGGGGCAATTACTTTTTCACACAGGGCCATGTAGGTTTGGATTTTTTTTTCTCCCTAAATAATAAAAACCATCATTTAAAAACTGCATTTTGTGTTTACTTGTGTTATATTTGACTAATGGTTAAATGTGTTTGATGATCAGAAACATTTTGTGTGACAAACATGCAAAAGAATAAGAAATCAGGAAGGGGGCAAATAGTTTTTCACACCACTGTAAGTCTCTTGAAGTGCTGAATGACAGGCTGTTATTCCTATAGCACTTGTGTGGTTTAAAGTGCTAAGGGTTAATTAGCGTGTGTGTGTCATTCATGGAGCACTGTTGTAGTTAGGGTCTGTGTGTGTGTTTATCTGTGTGTGTGTGTGTGTGTGTTCATCTTAAAGTGCAACAGTAGACCAACCCGATAACGAACTTGACGAGAAGACTTACCCTTGAGGAAACAGGTAAAAGGGCAAGTGGAGGGAAATACCACGATAATACAATATTCATCTCCAGATCACTTGCATCAAACTCTGAGTCCAACAGGTCAGAGTCCTATTTAACAAAATCATGTAAAACGTCCATGGAGTATTTTGCTTTGCACATTCGCTTTGGTCTCTCGCCAGATGTCGGTGCCATTTTAGAGGTTGTATACTCTTCGCTACTCGTGCATGTGTAGGGAATCGAGATTCAATCATCAAGGCTATGCAACTTTCCTTCTAGCAAAGAGAGTCAAACTAAAACATAAGGGTGAATTTTGTTGCAGTTTATAGCTGATTATTGTCCCCTACTCCTGAATTTTGACAAAAGTCAACATCAGCCCTGAAAGAGTTAAATTGTATATCCGGTAAACCAAACCCAGGGGTGGGCGAGTGAAGTGAGCAGGGGGAGGAGCCCCCTAGTTTTATTAAAAACAATTTCACCCTATGGCCGGAGTTATACTTCACGGGACGCGCCGCATTGCTGCAGCGGACGCTCCTGGTATGCAAGCATTGTGGTGTTTATACTTGCGCGCGTACTTTACGTAAATCTGGAGGAATCCACCAGGTGGCAGTGCGAGATATTATCACGGTGAGAACATGTTTGGCTTCTCTGTGTCGTGAAATGTCTAGAACACTTATTAAATTCTGATGACACCTTACCGCAATATCTCTGAAAAGGATGTTTATTGATTAAATCCATCAATCCAGGGATGCGTCCATTCCAGTAAGCATTGGGCACGAGTGAGAAACAGTCCCTTGACGAGGCCTCAGCTCATCGCAAGGTGAATACAAGCACTCGCATACACTAGCGTCATTTTAGCGGCACCAAATCCCCAAATCTGCATATCTTTGGAAGGAAACCGGAGCATAGTGTGGAATACAAGCAGGGAATACCAGCAACATAACTCCCTGCGAGACAGCAGTGCTACCGCTCCGCCACCGTGTCACCCCCATGTGTGTAATTATTAACAGTATTCATTATTTAAACGAAATTATATGTAAAATGTAACATACACACTTTAATGCATTTCATCATGAAAGTGATATCAAGCATAAATCTAAAGATTCTAAATGTGCAGAGAGTTGGAATATCAGACATTTAATTTGTTCTGTGTGGCGATCTATTGCTGCTTTCCGCTGCTGTCAGGTCCAAGAAGCTCATAGCGATTAAAAACTGAGATGACGTTTACGACGGTCTGCTTTAATGATAAAGTAAACTACGAGGTTAAAGTGGACATTTCGAGATTAAAGCCGAAATTTCCACTTTAATCACAAAATACACATTTTCACCGTTCTCAGTGGCAAATATAATGCTATACATTATATTGCTGTTGGTTGCAAAAATAAAAAAAAAAACAAAAAGATGGCACAAAAGATGGTATGTGAGACTTTTAAAATGTATCGTGTCATTACGTTCGGAAATATGCGACGCTTGAATATAAAAGCACCACGAATGCATCTGTATGTCGCCATTTTGCTTCACCACATTGAAGCATTCATACTGTGGGATCCGCATACAGGCTTTCTGTCACATGTAGATACCATACAGAGACACTGACGTCACGTTCCGACTTTTAGCACACTGCGCCCCCCGACTTTTTGCTGGTACTGCAACTCGCGCACGCGTTGCGTTAATTTCTGAGGACCTGCTCAGAGGAACGCGTGGCAGCCAAGATGCAGGCGGGTACGCGTTCTGAGCGTGAAGTATAAATCGGCCCTAACAAACAGTAAATTCAACACCATATGAAGAACATATTTAAGTTGAGCACAATTAAGAATTTAAGTTGGCATTACAGTGAATACAATGATGGATGAAATTTTAATTTGAGTTTTTAAAGAAATTTGGTTTGAGCTAAATACATTTTTTGCTTTTATTGAAGTTTTTGAAAAGGTTAAAACAAACTCAAATGAATTAAGTTTACTCAAATACTTTTTAAAAATCGAAAGAAATCAATTAAATTGCTTGTTACCTTGTGAAGAAATTTATTTAGGCTGATCCAACAAAACATTTTTTACAGTGACAGGATGGAGAAAAGAAGAGCTGCTCAGGAAGCAGCAAGCGCATCAACCTCTGAGCAAACGAATGCTAACCGTATAGAGAAAGAGGACGAATGCTCAAGTCAAGTGTATTCACTGCACGGTATCACGCACTTACTGGTGGGATGATATTTGCCATTTTCCTCTCTTTTGGAATTTTCCCAGTGCACACTGACTTCCTAAAAAATATGTGTCAACCTTAAAATATGCATCTTAGTGAAGATGAAGAAGTCGACCCTGCTGTATAACTGTGCCCACTGTGAGGTGCGCCCAAAGTACTGAAGGTAAAGCCCGACCAAATCAAAACCAGCGGAGATGTTTTTGCTGCGGGGAGTGTGACAGAGCAGTGAGCCGACAGCAGACTTCACGACATTTTTCGAGAAAGAAGCCGAGGTCCCCACCAGGTACGGTCGGCTTTGTCTCTGTTAATAAGCTGGCGTCAGAGCTGCCATGTAAGGCGCTGTGACTGAAAAGCTAAAACAAACAAACAATGTGAGGAAAGGGCAGTCATTTTGTTTAATTGGCACCCCAGTGAATAAATACTTAACGAGCCAAGTGATCTCGTCGACTTTTACAAGTCGAAAACGCACACGCTGTGATCATTAAATGGGATAATTAAATAAGACGCCACCTGTACTGGTGACAGGAGGGTGGATTTTAAGGGGGATGGGGAAGCTTTAATTAAAAGTCAGATGACTAAGCTGGAATTGCTTCACTTCAGAATGAAACGCCGCTCTGACCTCGTTTCTATAAATCGCGGCTCTAACACGGGTGCTGGCTTTCTATTTCAACTGTAACAGAGGAAAAAAAGTCCTTGTACAAATACATTAAATTACCGTGAATTTTTACAAAAAAACTATAATACAACAAAACAATGATCTGAAACCGATACATGCATGGCTATTTATATTTAAGCAAAGTTTCTGCTGTCAGTATCATTTTCTTCTGTCACTGTGCAACACTATCTTATAAATGAGCGTTGTGTTGCCGTATACCCACAATGGCACAGAATTCTATATTTGCATAAAGTTTGTATATTTCCATAAGGCACGCCCCCTTTTCAGCATCGCTGCCAATATTGTTCCCGACGACGAGCCCCACAGATTTGCTCTGTAGGCATGTTAGCCGACTGGCTGTGCTGAAGGTTTGTGTGGTTATTGAGGCTGATTAAAGGTGCCCTATTAAAAAATATCGGCTCATTAACGGCGTTTTGTTGACTCGTGTGGGTCCTTGTTGCTTCACAAACAACTGTTTCATTTTGCGACAGAGCTCTTTGCATATGAAATTGACCCTTTGGGCTTTGAAAAGACTCCTAATGCGTTTAATAATATCCAGCCTGCCACACCGCAGGTCTATACCATCAGTTTCATGGCAGAGGTAAAGGTTACGTGTTATATCCGTGGTTAGCGTGTAGTGCAAACAGTTAAGGTCGGGGTAAGTTGAGGTTAGTTTTGTTAGCGTATAATAGAAGCGTGCAGTGACGTCACTTCCGCTGGTGCGGACCTGCGGTGAGACTCTGCAGATAAAGTAGGGGTTTCCAAACTTTTTTTACCCTGAGAGCTTTACAAAATGAAAATGGCCAAGAGCTCCTCATGTTGTCTAACGTTTATTCTCATAGCTTATTTCAACCCAAACAAACTGAATAAGCCCGTTTTGCCTGAACATTTACAAAATGTCGGTGTCCACAACTCAGATTTTGCATTAGAACATCACAAAAAATATTAAGTTCACCTGCAAGTGCATTTTGTGTGTCTGTATGCCTGTTCTAGTGGATCTCACACTACTGAGTTAAAACATGAATGCTGTCAAAACAAAACAATGCAATTCCAAATACACAGTGTAACAGATAGGGGGCGCTATCGCTCCCTTGAACCCCTGTCCACGAATCCAGACACCAGGTAAAAGTCCAATAATCGACTTTATTAAATTGCCACAGTGCACAAAGCACCCTCTCCTCCACTATACTCATACATTCGCAATAACAATAATACAATAAATCAATCCTCCACTCCCAGACGCGTTGCCACCCTTCCACCCAGCTCAGCTCGCCGTCTGGGAGCTCCCATAGTCCTTTTATATTCCCTGACCCGGAAATGTTCCCAATCCCCAGTCCATGTGATCTTGTATCACTTCCGGGTCAGGTAAAAAGTCCTTTTCTTCACCCCGGAAGCACATCATTCCCCTTGTCCATGTGACTCGGATGTACTTCCGGGGCGTAGGGTAAATAACTATTGTTCCCCCCTGCAGTGTCTCCTAGTGGCCCCCATGGTATCCAGCAGTGCTGCATATAAAAACTGCAATGTCCATGATGCCCTGCTGGTCTTCAGGGAACCTCCATACTGCAGGGAGGGCTCCACCTGGCGGCTTGGGGGTATTGGCCGGGATAAACGGCCGGCCATACACCACAACAGATATGACTTATTCATTTTTCATTTTGTCAAATGTCACTTTATTCACATGTCCAGTTGTTTTTTAGTTAGTCAGATAGCTGGCACTGCATGGAGTCAACAAGAGAGGCAGGTGTGTGCTGGAGTTGAGCCACTGAGGTTCACTCTAATGGAGTCATTTAAATGTTCGTCTGTCAGTCGCGTTCTGAACTTTGATTTCATGACATTCATGTCAGACTCACAGAGGTATGGAGACCCAAACAAAGCAGACATTTCCAGAGCTGCTTGATGAAGATTCTTCTAGTTATCTGGCTCTACTTAGCTCCAGAAATGCTGAGAATGCTGTTGAGACTTTAACTGCATGTTATTGTGAAGGTTTACTAATATATAATATACTAGCCGGCGCCCAGCGTAGCATACGGTGGTGTAAGAATAGGAACGGAAAACAGTGAGAAAGGAATTCAGAAATCAAGAAGAAAGAAATACTTCTTGAAAGACGCAATTGTGAATCGGTGTTTTTCTGGAGACAACAGATAATGAGTCGAAAAATCTAACCCTAGAAAAAGCCACGTACAGCTGACCGCGGCTGAAGACTGGTTGTTGTAGATTAACGCAAATCTTTGTAAACGTAATGCAAGGCGGGATGTTCGGGTCATGTTTGCAGTAACTGACAGTGGTGGCATGGAGAATCTCGGAAAGAGCTTGAATTTCAGCTTCAACACCATAAACTCCAGATGTCGCCATGTATTGATAGTACTTGTGACTTGTTGTGATAACTCGACTTGCGCTGGAAAGAACAACAAGAAGAACGTCTCCAAATCTGTCCCAATGTGATGCAACGAAATCTACTGCCCTATGTCGTAGTGAGAGTGCATTGCCTGAGTCAACCGTTTGTGTCAAGAAATAACCCACTGATAGGAGCAGGCAGTTGCCGGATCCCGGAACAGAAATGATGTTGTACAAAAACCCGTCAACAGAGAAGATACTGTCGTTCATTTTATAACAAAGGCTTACGAAATAACCGTCACAGTATAATGAAAATAGCAAGGAGCGAAACCAGTGCCAATGGTCGAGAGAGTACCTTCCTGTAGCAGGCTACGGAAAAGACTCCCAGGCGCAGACAAGGCCATCAGGCTAGATATCAGGTGGTGACGTGACACCAATGGGGTCATGAGAGAGGAGCGGGGAACGCGGTAGTCCGAAGGAGGAATAGGAATCGAGAAAAGCGGCGTGGGGATGTATAGGAGGCTGCAGGCAGCATGGGGAAGGGTTTGGAAGAGGAGGAATAGGAATCAAGAAATGCCGTGTGGGCTGCATGTGGGCAGGACCGGGTTTGAAGAGGAAGCATGATGAACCAATAGGAATCAAGAAATGCCATGTGGGCTGCATGTGGGCAGGACCGGGTTTGAAGAGGAAGCAGGACGAACCAATAGGAATCAAGAAATGCCATGTGGGCTTCGTGTGGGCGGGACCGGTCTTGAAGAGGAAGCAGGACGAACCAATAGGAATCGAGAAATACCATGTGGGCTGCGTGTTGGGGGAACGGTTTTGAAGAGGAAGCAGGACAAACAAGAAGAGAAATATATATAAGAGATAAAATCCAATGTCTGTCTGTCTGTATGTCTGTCCGCTTTTCACGAGAGAACAACTTAACGGATGTAGGTGGTTTTTTTTTCTATAATTTGCTTGAACATTCCAGTTGATTTTGCGACTTCTCTCATTTCGCTGTGTATCAGAGTTCACCTTCGGTACTGATTTATTTGCGCGTATCCTAGAAACACACAGCGGGCGGGTCTCTCCTCACTCACTCGCCAGCTTCGGGGCGTGTGCCGCTTAGCTAGCGAATGAGAAAACAATTGAATTCAACTTTGTTTGATATTTTAAAATAAAGTGTTACTTAGGTCTTGATGAGTTTAAGTCCGGATATTCTCTTAAGTGTCTGCCACATTGAAAAGAGAGATTGCAATTCAGATTGTGGATCGTGATTTTGTGTTAAAAGAATCGTAATATGATTTTTTTGGAAAGATCGCCCACCCCCTAATTTGACAAATCAGGTTTTCGAAATTATGTAGGATGAATTAACCCTTTGGCGAGCTACTTGGAAGGGGGTTGCGAGGAACCGCTAGCTCACGAGTGAAGTGTTGGAGACCCTTAGTTAGAGGCTTCTCAATATGATAGGCAGGCGTTTTTATTAAGGTGTTGGGATTCAGACTCTGAGATTTTAGGTTCAAATCCCACTGCTAACACTGTGTGACTATAAGCGAGTCACTTCAGCTGCCCGTGTCATATCTTTATATATATATTGTAGCATCCCAGTCAGGTTGAAGGCCTTTTGAAGTGACTGTTGGGTCCAATTGAGGGAGGGCGGAGTACAGCAGGGATATGATTGACGCGTAAAGTGGGTGCGGTACCCGGGACGGAGGGGACGGCTGGAGGGTTGGGGCTTGAGGGAGAAGCGGCTAGAAGAAAGGTGTTGTGGGATTACGAAGTCAGCGTTTTTCTTTAATGGCGTCTCTGTGGACAACAACTATGAGAGAACTATAGGAAACTGTAAATAGTTCAAAGTCAGAGACGTTCATTTTTTTGCTGTTACAACCCTGTGTTTTTTTCTTTATTGTTTCAGTAAACTGTTCTGTGATCCTTACTTTGTCTCTCTGTTTTGTTCTTCTTTTCGAACCTGACGCGGCGCTCGCTGCAAATACAGGGTGGTCCCGATCTAATTATGCTGATCCAGATCGTCTGGATGACTTTGATTCATGCGGGGACGATTCCAGTTCGGTGCGAAGACGATTCTTCATGTCGTCAGTTCGCACACTTCTCAATGGTCCTGTGATTTTCTGTGTAATAAGCTTAATAAGTTATAGCGTAATCAAAATCGCATAATTAGATCTGGACCACCCTATATATATATATGCTATCTGTCTCTCACGACTCCACCCACTTAGTAGTAACACAGGGCAAACTTTAAAAAGCAATAAACAAACGTGCATCGGCAACTAAGTGGAGGCAAGGTAGGCTCCAAAACGTGCCGACAGGTATAGCAACTCGAACGGATGCTGGCGTGTGAGTGAGGAGGGCAAACCCGCCTGCTGCCTCCTTCCCTCGGTCCGCAGTGTCTCCCTCACAAATACATCGCTGCAGCAAGCGAACTTTGATACTTAGCGTGATGAGAATAGTCACAAAATCAAACGGAATGTTCAAGCAAATTATATATATATAATTAAAAAGATCAAAATCCATTAAGCAGTTCTCTTGTGAAAAGCGGACAAACATACAGACAGACAGATGTTGAATTATATATATATATATATATATATATATATATATATATATATATATATATATATATATATATAAATATATAAACTGCTCAAAAAAATTAAAGGAACACTTTGAAAACACATCAGATCACAATAGGAAAAAGAAATCCTCCTGGATATCTATACTGATATAGACTGGGTAATGTGTTAGGAACGAAAGGATGCCACATCGTTTGATGGAAATGAAAATGATCAACCTACAGAGCCCTGAATTCAAAGACGCCCCAAAAATCAGAGTGAAAAAATGATGTGGCAGGCTAGTCCATTTTGCCAAAATTTAATTGCAGCAACTCAAAATTATGCAGCACTTTGTATGGCCCCTGTGTTCTCGTATACATGCCTGACAACATCGGTGCATGCTTCTAATGAGATGACAGATGGTGTTGTGGGGATCTCCTCCCAGATCTGGACCAGGGCATCACTGAGCTCCTGGACAGTCTGAGGTGCAACCTGGTGGCATTGGATGGACCAAAACATAATGTCCCAGAGGTGTTCTATTGGATTTAGGTCAGGAAAGTGTGGTGGCCAGTCAATGGTATCAATTCCTTCATTCTCCAGGAACTGCCTGAATACTCTCACCACATGAGGCCAAGAATTGTCGTGCACCAGGAGCCACTGTACCAGCATAGGGTCTGACAATGGGTCCAAGGATTTCATCCTGATACCTAATGGCAGCCAAGGTGCCTTTGTCAAGCCTGTAGCGGTCTGTGTGACCCTCCATGTATATGCCTCCCCAGACAATCATTAACCCACCACCAAACTGCTCATGCTGAATGATGTTACAGGCAGCATAATGTTCTCCATGGCTTCTCCAGACCCTTTCACTTCTGTCACGTGCTCAGGGTGAACCTGCTCTCTTCTGTAAAAAAGCACAGGGCACCAGTGGTGCATCTGCCAATTCTGGTATTCTATGGCGAATGCCAATCGAGCTGCATGCTGCTGGGCAGTGAGCTCAGGGCCCATTAGAGGACATGGGGCCCTTGGGTCACCCTCATGAAGTCTTTCTGGTTGTTTGGTCAGAGACATTCACACCAGTGGCCTGCTGGAGGTCATTTTGTAGGGTTCTGGCAGTGCTCATCCTGTTCCTCCTTGCCCAAAGGAGCAGATACTGGTCCTGCTGATGGGTTATGGACCTTCTATGGCCCTCTCCAGCTCTCCTAGAGTAACTGCTTGTCTCCTAGAATCTCCTCCATGCCTTTGAGACTGTGCAGGGAGACACAGCAAACCTTCTGGCAATGACACGTATTGATGTGCCATCCTGGAGAAGTTGGACTACCTGTGCCACCAACCTCTGTAGGGTCCAGGTATCGCCTCATGCTACCAGTAGTGACACTGACTGTAGCCAAATGCAAAACTAGTGAAGAAACAGTCAGAAAAGATGAGGAGGGAAAAATGTCAGTGGCCTCCACCTGTTAAACCATTCCTGTTTTGGGGGTCATCTCATTGTTGCCCCTCTAGTGCATCTGTTGTTAATTTCATTAACACCACAGCAGCTGAAACTGATTAACAACCCCCTCTGCTACTTACCTGACCAGATTAATATCCCAGAAGTTTCATTGACTTTATGCTATACTCTCATTAAAAAGTGTTCCTTTAATTCTTTTGAGCAGTATATATATATATATATCTATATATAGAATCCTATGCCTAAAAGTGCAATGATTTTGTGCAACGATTTTATGTCACGTTTTTTATCACACTTTAAATCGTGCTCATTTTAAAACCTAAATATATATGTTTGGTATCATCCTTTTCAGAATTTATCAAACTTTGATGTGATGTTGTTAGATTTTCAGATTCTTAATCAATTTATAAATTATAAACTAAATAATATCAAGAACTCATGTCCTGCGAGACGAGACTTTGTACCAAGAGGTTTAACCACACACAGGGACAGAAATAAATGACAAAGAGTAGATGACAAAAACAGCTGCTGTACAGGCTTTTAAATGTCTGAAGTTCCGTGCGAGATGCAGATCACACAGCAGGGCAGTAGCAGCAGCAGCTGACTGAGTAAAGAGGAGGTTAAAAAAAAACTGTATTTGTTTCCCATTGTATCACCGTTTAAGAGGGGGTCTCGGAGGAACGACCGTGTCTCCTTGGGGTGCATTCTGCCCCCTCTTCACAACACGAGCGGCAGAGACGCAGACAGGCAGACGCCGATGGATCAATCACCAAAACACGTTTATTCATATTATTTACAGTGAAACACAGCACACAACCCAGTACTTCCGTACTCTCACAATGCCTCTCTTCAGGTCCACCTCCACTCCTCTCCTCCAGAGCTCCATCTTTCTTCCTCCCGACTCCAGCCATCGAATGGAGAGAGGCGGCCCCTTTTAAACCCACCTGGACATGCGCCAGGTGCCTCCCGATGAGCTACAGTCAGCACTCTCTGGTGTGGCGGAAGTGCCGGCTGTGCAACCGGAAGCACTCTGGGTGTCCCTGGTCTTTTCCCCCACAGCACTTCTGGGTGTGGCGGAAGTGCCAACGGCCAGGGCTGCACAGGCATTTGGGTGCCCCCTGGTGGTAACCACAGGTCCTTGTAGGGTTGAGCTTTCAAGCTCCTTTCCCGTGGTCACCAAAGCCACCAGGGCGGTCACCACCTCATGGTCTGGAGGAGGCGTAATCCCTCCTCCAGTCCTTCCGGGTGTCCCAGCTGGGTACCACCCCCAGCCACTCGCTATATATATAGCTGGAAATCCACAAAGGAACTCAGTGCAAGAAAAATTCAAGGCTAATACTGAAAGTGCCAGAGAGCTGGCTGAAACATGGCTATCTAACGAGAAACGCCATTAACAGACACTTGGACATGAACACGGCATATTTAGGCTTGGAAACAAGAACATGCAAATAACAAATAAGACTTCATGACCAACACCTTCCGGACCCCACCTTATTACTAACCAAAGCCCCCTCTCCCCCCAACACATCCAACTACCCTCCTCTCCTTATTTGCCTAATATTGCCTGAGATTCCTAGAAGTCTAATTATGTTCCTCTGAGGATGACTCCTGGTAGGATCGAAAGCTTAGGAATCAAAAACCCTTTCAAGATATGTGACTCATTTGCTCCCTTTGTGAATTTCCAGCCACAAATATGCAAACAGTATATCACAGACTTTCACCTCCATGTATACATACACTGTATGTATGTAACCAAATGTATTTCTTCAAATGTTATGTCACCTTGGATAAATGAGCCGAAAAACTAATAACAATATTGACTGACAAAACAGAAATGTTGAATAAGAAATGCAGGATACTAACAAAGCGAGTAAACCTGGACTTAGCTTCTACTATTTTCTGTTTAAAATCATGAGTTCATTTGAGTCCTTACATATCTTTTATCATCTATTCATGATTACTTATGGACACTGTAATGGAAAGAAACATTCCTCCTGGAACCTTCACATAGATGTTTTGTCTGTTAACCAAATAAAGGCTCACCAGTGACATTATGCTGAAGAACCACTCAGGTACGATTATTTTTAACAGAGTGGGCTGATTCAGAATAACTAGAAAACCTGTAAGAGAAACCTGACATCACAAAAGCCAACTTTCCTTCATCAACAGAAAACATGAGGTTAGGATAGATAGATAGATAGATAGATAGATAGATAGATAGATAGATAGATAGATAGATAGATAGATAGATATGAAAGGCACTATATAATAGATAGATAGATAGATAGATAGAAAGGCACTATATAATAGATAGATAGATAGATAGATAGATATGAAAGGCACTATATAATAGATAGATAGATAGATAGATAGATAGATAGATAGATATGAAAGGCACTATATGATAGATAGATAGATAGATAGATAGATAGATAGATAGATAGATAGATAGATAGATAGAAAGGCACTATATAATAGATAGATAGATAGATAGATAGATATGAAAGGCATATGTAATAGATAGATAGATAGATATGAAGGCACTATATGATAGATAGATAGATAGATAGATAGATAGAAAGGCACTATATAATAGATAGATAGATAGATAGATAGATAGATAGATAGATAGATAGATAGATAGATATTTATTTTTTATTTTTAAAAGCAAACTTTATTAAATAAACACAGGAATAAATACAAAAAAACACAGTAAAACTCAAAATCTTAAGTCTTACAAAAAAACACGTACACACTTTCCTAATGATGAATATTCATTTTAAACCATTACATATTCATATTGTTCTTGGAGTATATATTTATCTAATCCCCCATTGTTTCCACCCTCCAATCCCACTTATTCTCAATTTATCCACCCAATTTATAAAGGAATGAAACACCAAAGTCAAAGCACAAATTGCAAATTATCTTCATCACATACACAAAGCACATTATTCACGCACCACATTTCCTTAAACTTTGCTAAATTATTTGTGGACTTATAAAAATTAAAATCCACTAATATCCTACTTTCACATACTTTTCTAAAAAATACAACAACATTTTCATTTCCACTCCCAGTAATCTTGTTTTTACGGGTCTTCCATATTGACAGTTTTGCTTGCCCGATAATAAAATTAATTAAGTTCATATTTTCTCTGGTGTGTTTTGTAATTCTAACCCCAAACACAAACACCGTGCCATTATACGGGACCCCCAGCCCTTCTACTATTCTTTCAATTTCACTAAAAAAGGTCTGGAGCCTCTCACAATACATAAATGCATGAAAGACACTTTCCCTCAGACCACAAAAGGGCAGCAATCTGAGACCCCGGACATATAATCGATAAGAAGGAGTTCACCGCTAGTATCCCATGTACCAACCTCCACTGCAGGTCTCCCACCCTACTGGCCAATGGCGGCTTGTACAACGACCTCCATGCGGGGTTCAGTCCTTGAGGGGCTCCAAGCTTGTCTCTCCATGGTGTGTCGTGTCTTCGTGTCCTCAGCTGCTCCAGGTTGTTCACCTTCACACAAATCCTGTACAGCTGTTTCCCCGGCACTGTAGGTAGAGATAACGCCTCTAGAGAACTTAAGGCTAAAACATTAGTCTCACCATCCCTCAGTTCAACAGCCGGAGACACAGTAAGCGTTGGAAAAGGTGTTTCGTCAGTTGGCTTCAATTGTGATGAGAAAATTCCGTGCAGGAGTGTCATGGATTCCCTGTCCATTGATGATTGTACCTGCCACAGAAACTTCTCCATTAGGCGGACTGAGTGTACCCCTGTCTCCACTGCTACCACTTGTGCACTTTTCCAAGTGTAATTTTCCCAGTCAATTATGTCCTTTATTGTGGTTATTCCATGTATTATGAAATGATTAATACAATTTTCAGAAAGTCCTGTAGCAGTGCCAACAGCAGGATTGTAGAACAGTGGTTCATGAAGGACCCAAAATGTGGAGAGGTCATCACAGTCCTTTTTTATCAACAGCAGTTGCCACGCTGCTAGAAGGCTTTTATAAAACCTGGCACCTGTAAAGTCTTGATCTTATCTAAGTGGCACAGCAGTAAACTTTTCCCAAGTCCCATATGCCTGGCTTGTTTAAAGAAGAGTACGGCTAAGTTCATCCACTGGCTCTGCTCGACAGGATACAGCAGTTTTGAATGGTCTGAAGGCGGAAAGCAGCAATCCTGCTGGTAATGTCAATAAGTCCTTGTCCGCCTTCATCCAATGGTAAAATAGAACGCCCTTCTGTATCCAATGGGTACCAGTCCAAAAAAAATCCATGATCGCCTTCTGTATCTGCTGAACAAGCAAAGGTGGAGGTTGTAGACAAATACACTTATGCCACAGGCTGGAGGTCACCAGGTTATTAATGACCAGCATCCGTCCTCTATAGGATAACTGAGGGAGTATCCACTTCCACTTGGCAAGCCGAGCTGTAACCTTGTCCAACAGACCCTCCCAGTTCTTTTGGATGTAGTGGTCATCTCCGAGATGGACTCCCAGGTACAGGAAGCCTCCAGTTGTCCACTGCAGACCCCTTCAGTCGAGGAGGACTACATCCTTCCAGTTCCCAACCAACACTGCACTACTTTTGTTCCAATTCACTTTAGCCAAGATGCTTTGCTGTAATTCCTCAGACAATCAGTTAATTTGTCCAAATCCTTCTGGCTTGTGATGACCACAGCAAGATCATCTGCATAAGCAGTGACTTTCACAGGGTCCATGTTGCAGTTGGGGATGGAGAGACCAGTCAGCACCTTCCTCAGGTGCACCAGGAAAGGCTCCAGCGCCAGAGCATATAACATGCCGGACAAAGAACATCCCTGTCTGACTCCTCTTCTGACACTGAAAGGTGCACACAAGCCACCATTGACCTTTATGATACCAGAAATGTCACTATAAAGTAAACGAATATGTTTAATAAAAGACCCCCCAAACCCAAACGCCTTCATGGCATTCCATAAAATGAGTGACTGACCCTGTCAAAAGCTTTTTCCTGGTCAAGAAAAATAAGACCAGTCTGAAAACCAAACAGTTCTGCAGCAGCCAAAATGTCCCGAATTAAAAAAATGTTATTAAAGATGGACCTGCCAGCCACGCAGTAATTCTGATCAGGATGCACCACTCTCCCTAAAACTTGGACCATCCTGTTGGCTAAGGCTTTAGAGAGAACTTTATAATCAGCGCATAAGAGAGACACAGGCCGCCAGTTCTTAATGAGACACAAGTCTCCCTTCTTCGGCAGCAGCGTGATCACGGCTCTACGGCAGCTCTGCGGTAACAAGCCAGTTTTAAAACTCCATTGGAACACTTCCAATAAGTCCAGGCCGATGACATCCCAGAACTCTTTATAAAACTCCACTGGTATTCCATCGATTCCGGGACCTTCCCTGTTTTCAGCTGTCCCAGGGCTGTGGTGAGTTCTGCAAAGGTCACCTCTCTATTTAGCTGTGCCACATCTGCATTGGGCAGCTGCGGTAAGTCCTGCAAAAAGGCCTGTTGGTCTTCACTGCCACCATCTCCATCTGCAGCAAACAGAAGTTCATAAAATTCGCGGACCACCTGCCTTATTTCACTGGGCTCTTGTGTCTCACTGCCATCGGGTGTTCTTATGCAATGTAAGATTTTACTCTGCGAGTTTTTTTTCTCTAAACCAAAAATATTGAGTTGGTGCATCCATCTCAGTCAGTCGTTGAAACGGGCCCTCACTAAAGCCCCCTGAGCTCTGGTCTCAAGCAGGTGAGCCAACCCCAGTTTAGCAGAAGTCAGGCTCGCCTGAAGCTGCTCATTTGGACCCTTCTCTAGAAGCTGTTGAAATTCAGCTATTTTAATTTCTAAAGCTGCCATTTCTGACCGCAATACTTGGGTGACATTTCTGGTATACTCCTGACACAAGGCCCGGATGTGACTCTTCCCAACCTCCCACCACTGTTGTAAGCTGGTGAACTCCTTCTTCATAGCCTTCCAGCCTCCCCAGAAATGAACAAATAACTCTTTAAAGTTCTGATCTTTAAGGAGGAGTGTGTTAAAATGCCAGTATGGACTACGGGTCTGTAAGTGTTACAAATAAGTGTACAACACACCAAACTGTGATCAGAGAATCCAGTAGGCACAATAGAGCACACCTTAAATAAACCTAACAGGTGCTTAAAACTATAAAAATGATCGAGTCTCGCCATTGAGATCGTATTTCCACTCGTCCGCCCCAGTGTATTGCCGACAGGCCCCATTTTAGCCCTCCATACATCTTCCAGCCCAATGTCCTTAATTATTTTACCTAAAGCTCGTGCTGAGCAGGGTGCGGTTCCAGCCCATTATTTCTGTCTATTCTGGTATCAAGTGTACAATTAAAATCCCCTCCTAACACCACCACTTCCTCAGGGTCACACTTGGATAAAAGATCTCCTAACTTGTTAAAGAAGTGGAGCCTCTCCTCACCCTCATTCGGCGTACACATTAATGAAAGTGACGACACTGCCTTGAAGTTTCACCGTCACTTTCAGGAGTCTCCTTTCACCAGCTCATCAGTGCTGCAAACTTCTACTTGAAGTCCTCCAAGAAATAAAATGGCCACTCCAGCACTAACATTTGTCCCATTACTAAATAAAATGTCCCCCTTCCAATCTCTGCTCCACTCCCACTGATTTTGCTCATCAATGTGGGTTTCTTGTAGAAAGGTGACATTCAAGTCTTTTGTCTGATAAAATCAAACAATGCGACCCTCTTATCTGGACTTCTCCCACCGTTAATATTTAGGGTTCCTATGTGTACACTTGCCATGGTAACAGAATAGATAGATGAACACACAATGAAACACAGGGACCACCACAAAGACTGTGGAGTAGATTTAACAGGGGCTTAGCCATTAGGTGGTGTTTAGATTGGACTGTTTTCTCAGTTTACTTGTTAAATTCTTTAGCCTCACGAGCTCTTTAACATCAAACATTGCGGAGACTGCTTTGTCTCGTCGCAACCCGCGGACAGACGATAGAAAGAGGTCAATGTCAGGGAAAAATTCGGCCACATCCACCCCCTTTTTTCCGGCGGTATTCACCAAAAACTCTTTCACACTTTGAGCGCTGTAACCCCCCCTGGCTTTTAACTCTGGGGGCTCCGAGGCAGCAGACCCATCGGAGATATTACCGTCGTCGTTTTCTTCCCCGACACTCCCCGCATTTGAGACGTTATCGGCCGTCTCCGCGAAGACGGGAAAATCCTCCTGACAAGGACCATAGGCGGGATCCTCTCCAACGACCCCCGAGCCCTGACTTAAAACAATTTTCTTTCGTGCCCGATCTTCTCTTTCTCCTTGCCTTTTTGAGCAGGACGTTTAAATTCACTTTTTTCCTCTGTCTCGTTGCTGCCTCCCTCATCCATATCAATTTCTCCCCACACACTTTCTGCTGCAGTCGCTGTTTGATCTACCGTTTCACTACCGCCTTCATTCGGCTCATCTCTGGGCGGCACTTGATTCTCCTGCCCTTCAGCTCTAGTAGCATTTTTATTCTTATCACCTTGCGCCTCTGCGCCATCAGCCACAATTTCGTGATCTTCCACTTTCTGCCCCTCTATTTCTGTATTTGTACGGCTAGTTTTCTTGTTCCCTTGCTGTCTCTCAGGACACTGTTTAATTAAATGTGCTTCACTCCCGCACCCAAAACATTTCATTTCGTTAGAAGTGACGAAAATCACATAATCGAAACCGTCCACTCTAAACTTCATTGCCACATTTAATTCGTCATCCATTCTATTTAAAACCATAAAACTTGTCTCCTAAATGACAAGACATGTTTTAAATCAGGCGATTTACAACCTAAAGGAATGTGCCGAATTTTCGATACCAGACGCCCATGCCGCTCCAACTCTTTCGCTATAGTTTCATTTTTGAGAAAAGGCGGCGCATTTGAAATTGTTACTCTACGGGACGGACGGCTAAAGGGGAAACCTGTACAAAGGAGCCATTAATAACCACCCCCTTCTCAACCACTGTCGGAACTAAATCCACAGAGCTCAAAAAAACCACGATATTCCCGCTCATTCGTGAAGCTGACTTAATATTGTCACATCCGACCACTTCGCCTACCGCCAAAACCCCCGCCTCTAAAGGAACAAACTCCTCCGATATAAGTTTAATCCCATGGCGGCGGCTCAAACGCTCAAGATTAGCAGCCATTGCGGCTGCCGTGGCCTAAGCCACTCAGTACAAAAACAAGTGTAGCTGTTTTCACCAAAGAAAAGATAGAAATAAGAAACTAGAAAATTAGAAGAAAAAGAATCACCACACTCACCTCAGCGTCCACCACCAGTTCCACTCGCTCACACTCAAGACAACCACCCAGCATGCACAGCGACAGCAAGAACAGGAAGGAGATAGATAGATAGATAGATAGATAGATAGATAGATAGATAGATAGATAGCACTAGATAGATAGATAGATAGATAGATAGATAGATAGATAGATAGATAGAAAAGGCACTATATAATAGATAGATAGATAGATAGATAGATAGATAGATAGATAGATAGATAGATAGATAGATAGGCACTATATAATAGATAGATAGATAGATAGATAGATAGATAGATAGATAGATAGATAGATATGAAAGGCACTATATGATAGATAGATAGATAGATAGATAGATAGATAGATAAATAGATAGATAGATAGATAGATAGATAGATAGATAGATAGATAGATAGATATATGATAGATAGATAGATAGATAGATAGATAGATAGATAGATAGATAGATAGGCACTATATAATAGATAGATAGATAGATAGATAGATAGATAGATAGATAGATAGATAGATAGATAGATATGAAAGGCACTATATAATAGATAGATAGATATGAAGGCACTATATGATAGATAGATAGATAGATAGATAGATAGATAGATAGATAGATAGATATGAAAGGCACTATAAAAAGATAGCTAGATAGATATGAAAGGCACTATATAATAGATAGATACTGTGGCAGACAGCTGGGATACCCCTTTGACACTGGATCCGTGGGAGCCGTCATGGAATGCATGCTATGTTCCCTGGAACACTTGGTGGCAGCCCCCCTGGATTCCATCAGGGCCACAATTGTGGAACACCAGAGCTCACCCCTGTTGGGCTCCATGGCCACCGCCAGGGAAAGCTGCATGGCTTCCTGAGCCAGTGTGGGCTGTAATGTAGCCACACCTAGAATTGTAGCCTTAATTAGGTTAATTACCACCTGAAGCACTTCCGGGTGGGCTATAAAAGGAGCCTGCAGCCACTACTCAAGAGACCAGAATCAGGAGGATGAGGAAGAGGAGGACTACGCTTGCCAGGAGGAGTGGTGGTGAAGAGAAGTGTGTTTTGTGCTTTTGTGTTGCTGTTTTTATGTTTGCGGGACAGTGCTGGGTTGGTGGGACACGGGGAAGGCGTGCCCCATGGGTGAAGACAATAAAAGTTTATTTGTTTTTATACAAGCCTCTGGTGTCAGTCTGTGTCGGGTCAGTGCTGATAAAGCATCATATCCCACAATAGATGGATAGATAGATCAATATGAAAGGTCCTCTATAACAGATAAATAGATGTGAAAGGCACTGTATAATAAATAGACAGATAGATAGAAATGAAAGGCACTATATAATAGATCGATGGATAGTGTGGTGGATGGTTGGGACTCTTGCCCAGCCAGAACATCTGGAGAATGAAAAGACCAGGAGAGAGGTAATACCTCCTCCGGGACATGATAAGGCACCTGGACGATTCTGGGGCCATGGACTGCAGCACTTCCACCACACCAGGAAGTGATGCAGGAAGATCATCAAGTAGCACTTGGAGCATATACAGGTACAATTATAAAAGGGAAGTATCACTCCATTCTGGGAGCCAGAGTTGGGAGGTGGAGGACAGAGCTTGCGAAGAGAGGAGTAGAGGCGACAGAAAAGAAAAAGAGAAAGAATATAGAGAATAAGAAAAGGACTGAGTTATTGTTGGTGATTGGAGCACTGTGTAAGAAGCTGTGTTAGGAAAGAGAAAAAGAAATAAAAAGCATGAGTTTTGTAAATGTGCCTCTTGTGTCCTTCTGTGTTGGGTTGGGTGGCTGGCACATCCCCTGCAGGTGTCATAATAGATAGATAGATAGATAGATAGATAGATAGATAGATAGATAGATAGATAGATAGATAGATAGATAGATAGATAGATAGATAGATAGATAGATAGATAGGAAAGGCAATATATGATAGATACATAGATATGAAAGGTGCTATATAATAGATAGATAGATGTGAATAACAGATCAAATGTGAAAGGCACTATATGCTAGGCAGATAAAGTGATGAGAATGTTCTGTAATATCTTCTGATTAATGGAACAGGTCCTTGAGATTGGTGGTGGACGCACAGTAAAGCTGATTTATTCATCTATAACACCCACTGCTTAAGACAATTCTAGGGCTTCTAGGGCTCTGTGACATTGGATACAAGGCAGCAGTGTGTCTTGACTGGGATGCCAGTGAAGTCATCTGATGAATAAATAAGTCTCTGAGTTTGGTGGGCACATGGTGAGATTGGTTCATCCACCTATTCCAGAATGGCTGACTACAAGTGAAGAATTCTAATGAAAGGAACAAGTCCTTGTGTTTAATGGCGGACACACAGTGAAATCGATTTATTCGTCTACAGCAATCCAATTTTAAAGGCATGGAAAGCCCAAGTCCACCTCTGCAGCACTGGATATAAGCCACATCATACCAGGCACATGATGGTTAAATGGTTGTTGACTGAGCTGCCAGTCCTTTTACCGTCCAGTTGCAGCCAAGTTATTTCCAGCGTACTCCCCAGCAGCTGTCAAGAGGAGGCCATTGTGCTGAGTCTTTTCTCTGACTGTCCTTTGAGGTTTACTAAGCTGTAATGAACAGGGAAATTAAACAAACAAAAGGAAGACAGTTGTGGTGTTTTTGCACTGACAGCTTTTCAGAATCGTCATTTCACTCTTAAAAATAAAGGTGTTGTTTCAGTGCAATGCCATAGTGGAACCATTTTAGGTTCTGAGAGATCAATCATATGAAGGTTCTATAAGAACCTCTATTTATGCAGAACTGTAACAGATTCAAACATAACTAGGAGTAGATAATGAGAGGTTTGCAAAGTACCAATGGCTTCCTGACTCCTGCTGCCTTCAGACTCACAGGCTAAGCTCAGGTTTCTTGATCTCCTGCTAGGTCACTTACTAGACATTAAAGATGTCTGCTTTGTCCACATATTACTTTTCAAAGTCCAATGAACTAATTCCTTATGTAAAATAATTAAACTGTTTAATTAAATTGGTTCAAGAAGGAAACACACAACCCAGTAAAGTGCCATTAAAGAACCAGTCTGTTTCAAAATGTAGAAGGGGCGCTCACACTCACAACTTTCCATGTATGTTGGAGTGACAAATGCAATGCATTTAATTGTTGCATGCATTGCAAAATACATTCCAAGAGATGGCGCATCTCAAACATTTGTTACAATACAATGAATTGTTTTTGTCGCTCAAACAGATGGCACAATTACAAACATTGACACACCTTAATAAATGGCATATAACAGAGACATGTGCATTGCATTTGCCATTCTGACAGATGGTACATCTCAGACATTAATAGGAATGCATTTTACTACTACAAACCTTTGTGGTGCACCATCTGGTGGAATGGCAAATGCAATGCATTTTATTACTACATGCATTACAAAATACATTCCAACAGATGGCGCATCACAAACAGTGACACCCTTTATGTATCAGCATAACAAATTGTATATAACAGAGACATATACATTGTATTTGTCATTCCAACAGATGGCACATCACAGATATTAGTAAGAATACATTTTCTTACTACAAACCTGTGTGATGCACCGCCTGGTGGAATGACAAATGCAATGCATTTTATTACTACATACATTACAAAATACATTCCAACAGATGGCGCATCACAAACATTGACAAGCCTTTATGTATCACCATAACGAATTGCATATAACAGAGACATATGCATTGCATTTGGCATTCCAACAGATGGCACATCTCAGACAATACAGTTTATTACTACAAACCTTTGTGATGCACCATCTGGTGGAATGACAAATGCAATGCATTTTATTACTACATGCATTACAAAATACATTCCAACAGATGGCGCATCACAAACAGTGACACCCTTTATGTATCACCATAACAAATTGTATATGACAGAGACCTATGCATTGCATTTGCCATTCTAACAGATGTCACATCACAGACATTAGTAGTGATACATTTTCTTACTATAAACCTTTGTGGTGCACCATCTGTTGGAATGACTAATGCAATGCATTTTATTACTACATGCATTAATAAATACATTGCAATGGATGGTGCATCACAAACATTAATGCGCCTTTATGTATCACCATAATGAATACATTCGAACAGATGGCGCATCACAAACATTGACAAGCCTTTATGTATCACCATAACAAATTATATATAACAGAGACATATACATTGCATTTGTCATTCCAACAGATGGCACATCACAGATATTAGTAAGAATACATTTTCTTACTACAAACCTGTGTGATGCACCGCCTGGTGGAATGACAAATGCAATGCATTTTATTACTACATACATTACAAAATACATTCCAACAGATGGCACATCACAAACATTGACAAGCCTTTATGTATCACCATAACGAATTGCATATAACAGAGACATATGCATTGCATTTGGCATTCCAACAGATGGCACATCTCAGACAATACAGTTTATTACTACAAACCTTTGTGATGCACCATCTGGTGGAATGACAAATATAATCCATTTTATTACTGCATACATTACAAAGTGCATTCCAACAGATAGTGCATCACAAACATTGACACCATAACAAATGGCCAACAACAGAGACATATGCATTGAATTAAATTTACATTAAATTTTGTCTGTCCGTCGTTTTGTCCAAATTCCTCTATATGGATTTCCTCTTGGCTTCTTCTATTTAATCTGTTTACCGGTGCCCCATATTCTGCACTTTCCTGCTGCAAGAAGATTTCTTTCTGGCATAAAGAAAGTGTACATGGCTTACCCCACCCATTAGTTCCACCCTGTCGTCACTCGCACATCATCAGCTCCTCTAACTGTTTGTACCTAAAGTGTATGTGAAATTTCATCTGCTTGTAGCCAAGTGCTTCAATCTTAATAAACTGCTAATGAAGTCTTCAAGCGAGGCTGGTTACCATCTGGACGCCATCCAGCCACTTGAACAACTCAAGGAGTTTGGACTGCCCACGTGAAGATGGCGAACATGGCGGTGACTGCTCTCGTGTCTTGTGTCACGGGGCGCCGCGGTTGCCGCTGTGATTAACGATTCCCTCTTCATTTCCCAATTCAACTCTGTTGTGTCAACACGCCTGCCGAGCATTGTCAGCCCCCGTCATAACAATGAGGGCCGACTTCAAACCTTCTTTTCTGCGGGTGCCCAAACTTTGTTTGTTTTTCTTTTTCTTGTTTTTTTATCTGCGAGGCAAAAAAGAAAGATGTCAAGCAAAAGAGATGCAATTAAGTGGCTCGGAGCGCCAATTCAGCTCAATCATTCTTTCAATTATCCTTATAGATTTGTCCCAATTTGTCAAAGTAACTGGCGTGGCTGCCATTTGGATACAAAGAAAGACTGGCATTTGATTTGGAAGTATCAGCGTAGCGTTCGTAGGCAGCTTTGATTTCCCCAGCTGCGGTTAGACGTGAGAGGAATTGAAACGCCGATATGCAATCAGTAAGCTCTAGCGGGCACAATGTCTAAACTCGTAGAAAACATCATCGTGTGGGCTTTTCGTTTTCTCCTTAGTTGATTGTTTAGCCCGGTTTGGGGGGAACACAGGTATGGTGGGCTTGCTGATATTGAAGACACAGCCATTTGGCCACAGAAATAGAGTGAGGACCCCAGGCACAGGGATAGCCATAGAAACAAGTAACCCCAATAAAGGGATGTTGTTTGAGAACAGCAGGGCAGCTGTGACACATGGCAAAGACTCAGAAGGGTCACTGCTGTCTTAAACGACATCAAAGTGTGATTGGATGGGGTAGTGGCCTCACCACAGGTACCCAGTTTGGCATGTTGTTGCCCTGCCCGTTATGTTCTGATGATGATGATGATGATGATGATGTGCCAAAGTACAATACAATTTATTTTTGTATAGCCCAAAATCACAAAAAAGAGCCACAATGGGCTTTAACATGCCCTGACTTTTGACAACCCCAACCCAGCCTTGACTCTCTAAGAAGACAATGAAAAACCCTTGAAAAGAAAAAAAAATGGAAGAAACCTAGGGAAAGGAAACTCAAAGAGAGACCCCTTTCCAGGTAGGTTGGGGGTGCAGTGGGTGTCAAAAAGAAAGGGGGTCAATACAATTCAATAGACAGAACTGAACCCAAGTAATCCTCAATACAATATAATAGTACAATAGAAATATTACAAGAACGGAGCAGAATTTAACAGGAGATGATATCACATCATACAAATCTTGAAGGCCTCGGCCATAAAGCTGCCTCCCCCTATGGGCCATTCCACAGCTGAGTCAGAGTTGAGCCGCCCAATCGGATGAAAGGACCCCTCTACCCGACAATTCCTGCGATCCTCCATCACAGATGACTTTACCTTAAGCAGGCAGAACAACTTAGCAGGTGGGCACTGGCACCAAGTGCCACATTTGAGTACCGAGAAGAGAAACAGAACAGGTGAGGGTGAGTAACAAATTCGAACTATCATGTTACTGATGTTTTAGTGCTAATGACTGACAGCAGAGATGCAGTCTGTACTGTTAATCAGCAGCTCTAGTCAGGGTGTGCTAAACTGAAGTTGCGAGTCTTTTAAAGCTGAGACTGAAGGGGCATCTCTTATAGTAGCAGGCAGACCAGTCCAGAGTTTAGGGGCCCTGTAACTAAAAGCTCGACATCCCACTGTTATTTTATTAATCCTTGGAATCAGAAGCAGACAGGCATCTTGAGGGTAGATAGGACTTATAATAACATTAGCTAGAAGACACTTAGGGCACTCCTATCCCCCTCCAATTCATGTCATTACAATGGGGAGGCCACCTGCAGACCGTCATAGGATGGCAATTTCTACATTTCCGAAAGGAGGTCATGGTCATAGGTTTCCATATACGGGGAGAGTGTCCAACTCCAGTCCTGGCGGGCCACAGTGGCCGCAGGTTTTCATTCTTTTTAATTAGTGAGCCGTTTTTGCTGCTGGTTGACTTGTTTTGCAACAGTACAGAGTAATGGGGACTGTGGAAGAGAAGTGAAGAAGAGAGCACAAGCAGGGTAGAGTGGGTGGAGAAGAGTGTCAGGAGTGATTTGTGACAGATGGGTATCAGCAAGAGTGAAAGGGAAGGTCTACAGGACAGTAGTGAGACCAGCTATGTTATATGGGCTGGAGACGGTGGCACAGGAGACCGAGCTGGTGGTGGCAGAGTTAAAGATGTTAAGATTTGCATTGGGTGTGATGAGGATGAACAGGATTAGAAATGAGGACATTAGAGGGTCAGCTCAAGTTGGACAGTTGGGAGACAAAGTCAGAGAGGCGAGATTGTGTTGGTTTGGACATGTGCAGAGGAGAGATGAGGGGTATAGTGAGAGAAGGGTGCTAAGGATAGAGCTGACAGGTAAGAGGAGAAGAGGAAGGACTAAGAGAAGGTTTATGGATGTGGTGAGAGAGGACATGCAGGTGATGGGTGTAACAGAACAAGATGACGAGGACAGAAACATATGGAATAAGATGATCTGCTGTGGCAACCCCTAACGGGAGCAGCCGAAAGAAGAAGAAGAAGGAGTAGGCTTGTTTTGCTTTAGGTTTAATTGACGTGACTCAGACCGTTTAGCTGTTTCTTTTTCCTTAATGAGCAGCCAAACAATAATGAGACGGATAACAAGACCAGCTCACCTGAAAATAAAGAAAGGTGAAGGTCTCGGTCATGTTGGTCTGCTCAGGTCACCCAAACATCTTGACTTTGGTCTTAGAAAAAAACAGAAAATCAACAGTCTGCTGTGGCAAAATGACAGCAGCAACAAGTTGTGATATTCAATAACGGCTTTAACTCTTTTAGAGTGGATGTCGACTTTTGTCGACAGGAAGGGGTTGAGAGCTCATGTTGATAAAAGTCGACATCCAGGGGTGGAGGGCGATAATCAGCTGTAAATGGTGACAAAACTCATTGTTATGATAAAGGTTGGGGTGGCACAGTGGGTAGCGCTGCTGCCTCGCAGTTAGGAGACCCGGGTTCGCTTCCTGGGTCCTCCCTGCATGGAGTTTGCATGTTCTCCCCGTGTCTGCGTGGGTTTCCTCCCACAGTCCAAAGACATGCAGGTTAGGTGCATTGGTGATTCTAAATTGTGCTGGGTGTGTGCGTGTGCCCTGCGGTGGGCTGGTGCCCTGCCCAGGGTTTGTTCCTCCCTTGCGCCCCATGCTGGCTGGGATTGGCTCCAGCAGACCAATGTGACCCAGTAGTTAGGATACAGCGGGGTTGGATAATGACTGACTGACTAATCCACCAAGCCCAGGGTCCAAATCCAAAGCTCACTATGCATCTGATCCAGTGGACTCCAACAGCCTGGAGACGTGTTTGCCCACAGTGCTCCACAAGTGCTGTACCTGCACCCCACTTCACCTGCTGCTTTATAGCTGCCTTCTCCAGGTAGGCCGCCCCCTGGGGCAGTTTGCAGACACTTTAAGTCACCTGAAGTCACTACTAGGAATCCTTGTTGAAAGCCCTTGTCATAAGGGTAACAACAAACTTTAAATGCTGGGATATTCTAGGGATGCAAGGCGATCTGGTCTATTCTGCCCAAATCGAGCCATCATGAACAGGATTGAGTGGGTCCACAGGGCGTTAGTGCTAAACTAGTCCTCTGTTACAGGGTCATTAGTCTTTTCTTCATCCTACCGCTGCCACCAGAATAATGTCCAGGGAAGTGTGTTGGAGACAGAGGGATGGAATAAGCCTCTTTATTCTAACAGCTGGTGAGTCAACCTAAAAAGGACTGTCATTGATGCCAGTTATGCCACCCTATTCAAGTTTTGTGTTTCAGCCACCTTGTCCCATTGCCCAGTCACCTAAGATTAGAGGTAACTTGTATGCCGCACTATTCCACTGGCTCTCTGTGAGTGCAACCTAAGCAGGTCAGGTTGGGGGGGTATGCACCGGTACAGTGTGTTGCCACACCCACCACACCATTAAACAGCTTGGGATTCCAATTGGCAACCACCCAGGCAAACAAGCGGCCCAATCCCACCCTCCAGAAATAGCCCTCTATCTGCCGTAGACAGGTATTAAGTGGGTGTCCTCTAGGCCTGGTCCAGCCACTTGGGTCCTGAACAATGAGGATCACCCTCGGGTAATCGTGTCACATGACCGTAGTGCCATAACTGACGCTCCCTCACAATTTAGGTAATGTGCCTCGTTTAGAGCTACGTGAGCAACACCAAGTCAAACCAGTGGTACCAAAGGATTCTCTGAAGAGACACAAGAGTCCAGTCTTCATCTCAGGTCACTGGATAGTGTCCATGTCTTGCAACCATATTGCACCAGGACTCTAAAGACCTTCGTTCTTTTACCAGAGATATCAGGAGCACCACACACCGTGTAAAGTAAGGTGATCTGGAGACTGGAGATCAGCATCTTTAAGCCCCACTGTAAAAAGCAATTCAAGGGACCTCTAACCATCACTTAATGAAATGCATGCTATCAGGTTAAAAATTCAAGTTCGATGAATTTATTGAATATTTTAATTTGAAAACATTATTTAATGTGTTGACATGAAAGAACTATATTAGTACATACTTTAGCTTAGACTTCCATCCATCCATCCATTATCCAACCCACTATGTCCTAACTACAGGGTCACGGGGGTCTGCTGGAGCCAATCCCAGCCAACATAGGGCGCAAGGCAGGAAAGAAACCCTGGGCAGGGCACCAGCCCACCGCAGGGCACACACACACACACACACACACACTAGGGACAATTTAGAATCACCAATGCACCAAACCTGCATGTTTTTGGACTGTGGGAGTAAACCGGAGCACCGGGAGGAAACCCACGTAGACACGGGGAGAACATGCAAACTCCATGCAGGGAGGACCCGGGTGAATCCGGGTTTCGTAACTGCGAGGCAGCAGTGCTACCCACTGCGCCACCGTGCCACCCTAGCTTAGACTTGCAAGTAATCTAAATTCAAATTCCTTTTTTCATTTATTGAAAAACAAAATTTAAGTTTGTCTAACCTAATCTAACACTATGGTTACTTAATTTCTCTGCTTCATGAGTGTGAAACTCCTCCCACTTAACACGCTGTTACAAGATCAGCACGCCATACTGCAAGTGAGAAAAACAACTATGGTGAGTGATAGAACGGATATATTAGTGATAGAGGAGCAATTTCAAGCTAATAACTATTTACATTGCTCTAATATCATTTACTTATTTTGAATAACAGGTTGAATAGCTCTAGTGAAATTTAGTGCCGTCCATCTTAGCATATTTTCTCAACAGCAGCTAATGATTTCTCATGTGCATTTGTATGTTGGTTAAGGGTTTTTGATGCAATATTGCTTTACTGGATGTAAGCCTGATGGCATATTGAGAAGATACTTCATTAACTGTAATAATCTTTCTTTGACTTTACTTATTTTCCAGTTGTAAGGTTTAGAGTATACTCCTAAGCTGTAATGTAAAATGTTTTTGCATCTTGCAATTGGGTTTGACATATTTAGCAATTGAATATTACATTGAGCTGCGGTGGGTTGGCACCCTGCCCAGGATTGGTTCCTGCCTTGTGCCCTGTGTTGGCTGGGATTGGCTCCAGCAGACCCCCGTGACCCTATTCGGATTCAGCGGGTTAGAAAATGGATGGATGGATATTACATTGAGGCCTATAGTTTTGCTGCTGTAGTCTGGCTATTTGTTAGACAAAGTTTTTTGAAAGATGTTGAAAAATGTAAAAATGTAAGTAAAAAAGTACATTTTGCAACACTTTCTTTCTTTAAAGTGGCTGTAGTTTTAATAATTTAATAAATAATTATTCTTCATATAGCTTAAAATTATAGGCAGAAAACACTTCATTTTTTACATAATCACAACTTTAAAATATATTAATAATTAAGTATTTAGAACCTCTTTAAAAATGTAATATAAATTAGTTGGGACGGCTTAATTTTCATGTGCAGTGAATTTAAAAGGGTGTGTGTATTCTATATTTTTTTAAGTAGGTGGTACTTAAAAGTAATTTAATATCTGAAGGAAAAACCTTTTCGAATTATTCAGTGTTGTAGGTTGGTTCTAGGTAATTTTAACTAGAAGTTGTAAAAAGCTTGATGCAGAGCGTTGCGTTCATTTATTTATTTATTTATTTATTTATTTATTTATTTATTTATTGTTGGCCCAAAACAATTGTTTTTAGAGGGCACATTCATCTCGCTGCCTTCCTAATCTCCTGTAAGGTCTTTAATGTGCTCACTTACCACATCCGCGGGTAAGGCGCTCGTTATACTGAAGGAACAATCCTCCTGACTGAAGGCAACAAAACACGTAGAATAAACAGCGCTGGATCATCAATGGAATTTATTAAATAACACAAGGTGGCTCTTACACCGTGAGAGCGGTGTACAATCGATATATGGTGCCGTAATGATTGTGCTAATTAAGCAGACTTTGAGCCAACCGTCTTCGATTCGATCGGCACAGCGAAATTCTTCATGGAATTGATCGACGTTACAAAGGCACAGAATGATCCTCACAAAGGTCCGACTGTTCGTGGGCAGGTGAGGCGGCGGCGCACAGTCGCCAAAACACAACTTGTCCAGGTCGGGTGAAATCAAAGGAGTCGCTGATGACGACTTCTTTTGAAGTCTTCCTTTTCTTTCTCGCCTTAAAAGCTCGGAAAAAATAATAAATTAATCATATTCTACATCAAAGGGATTTGTTGCACCGTTAACCACCATTTAACGTGAGACCACTGAAGATGAGCTAAGACGAAATAATAAACTCATTAGAAGTAATTGAGGGACGCGCCTAAGGCTTCAGTCACCAAGGGTCAAATGTCTGGCAGCAGCCCGGGGTTCAGGACTAAACGGGACGATCGGAGCTCAGCGCACAGCTTGTATTTCCAGTGAAGCCCAGCCTAACATGCAGCTCCGGTGTTGGATTCGGATGACACTGGTTCTTTTTAACTCCGTTCTTATTCTTTCTTATGTGTCCACGTTTTTCTGTTAATGTCAAATCCTAAGATTTCATATACCAGTCCTGTATTTACTTTGTAATTCTGTGACCCCTCCGCCTCCAAAACCCGTCAGCTCCATATACTTTAAAACCCATTAGGCAGCTCCTTTACTTATTAACCGCTCCAGTTCCAAGTCCCCTACGGATGCCAGGTTGTTAACCATTTAGACTAAAGTGGGCTTTGTTTGCTATTCCGAGAGCCAAAGCACAAAAGATCAGGTGACGTGGTCTTCAACTGTTATGCACAATACATATGGATAATACAACGATACCCATCAGTCAGTCATTTTCAGCTTATCCTGCACAGGGTCGCAGGGGTGCCGGAGCCTATCCTAGCCAGTTTAGGGGGCAAAGCAGGAACAAACCCTCGACAGGACGACAGTCCAACCGAGGGCATACACAGAAACGGGCCAATTTACAATCGACAATCCACCTAACCTTCATATCTATAAGCACTGAGACTGACTGAGATAGATAGATAGATAGATAGATAGATAGATAGAGCACTTTGCCCAGTTGTTTTCCATTGTTATTTCTTAATAACAATGCATTATAAGGTCATGTTGTCAGTGCAATGCAGCTAGCTATATATATATATATATATGCCAGTTAAAGCCACTATAGAGATATCGAATGATATTTTTAATGCGTCACCTTTTTATCTTCAGTTGTTTCATATTAGAGTCTTATTTTAATTGCAATGGACCTTTAATGGTACTATTGTGAAAGATACTCTATAAATCGTTTTATTTTACATTATTATTATAATTATACTTTCTTGAGTTATGCTACTTCCTTACAGTATTCTTTATTTTGTAATGCAGTTGTCAATGCAAGGCGCCATTAATATGAAAAAAAAAAATAATTTGAATGTTCCACCTGCATGATTTACTCGTTTATTTTGAACGCGTTGTGTAACTGATCCATCTATGAAAGGCACTATATAAATGTCTATTTATATGTCAATGGTTCACCCTGTCGTGTTCCGTTTCTTTCAATATTGTAGTCTTGTTTCACCGTACAAAATGAGCACTGATTTTATAAACGGTCACCCCTAAATGGCTCCGATTCACGCACGCAGCTCACGCCCATTCCATTTTCCGCCCGCGAGTCAGTCAGATGTTGGAGGGAAATTTGACGACCCACAAAGGAAAAAGAGCAACAAAACGGAGACAAAGACGAAACCCCACAAGGGCAGCACCCACTCCATGATTTGAGCTGCGTGGCCTCTAAGCTAAGTAAGGCGGGTTCATTCCGGACCAGAAACTTTCCGACCTGCGCCTGAATCGTTCAGTACTGCCAGGCCGGTTTGTCTGTTGGGTACTTTGCTTGCTCTTCCTTTAAGAGCGCAGGAGACGCCTCGTGTTGCTCTCCGCAGCCCCGAGCTGCCAAGCGCGTTCGTTTCAAAGCGGGTAGCGCGCGGCGCGCTCAGAAAGCAGCCGTTAAGTCTGATTTGGCGAGTCAGTATAACTCAGCAAAAAAAAATAAATAAATAAAAAAAAAAAAAATCCACAGCAGGCACGTTCACATCCGTTTTCAGCTGGATGCTGATCACCATGGCAACCGGGATGTGCTCCGGGCTTCGGAGCGTGAGAGGCATTGACTTGGCAGTTTTTTTGTTTTTTCGTTGGATTCTCTTTTCGACATTGTAAAACACTCGGTATGAAGTGGTCTTTATTTCACGATGCGCTTTGTCCATGTCCGGCAAACGCTTAAACGCGCCTTGCATTCTTTCATTTATTCGTTTCCGATCCTTGATGCACGTTCACGGGATTCCACTGGACATTCTGTGCAACATCGAGTGCAAGGAAGGAACCACATGTGAGAACTGAATGCAGTGATTCACACAAGCAGCTGTTCAGTGTAAAGTAATCGACCCATCCATCCATCCATCCCATCAATGTTCCACTCTGTTAAATCCAGCCCATATAGTTTTCTACAGAAGCTTTTCCACCCATAAAAAAATCAAATTGGCAAGACGTTTTATTGAACGTTTTCGGTTATTGGTTGCCTTATATAGTACACATAATTACCTTATCAACCTACACATGCCTGGTTTGGTCATTCAGTTCAATGTTTCTCAATTGCTATCTGACTCCGTTTTGGGTTGTCATCGGTGGGTCACAAATGGCCGTCACTGAGTTTCAGGTAGAAGATGAAAAAAAATCGTTTGCGCTAAAACTAAAATCTCAAAGAGCCGACCCCTCAGCCGTTCTGCGAAACTGCCATCTAGCGTTACGTGATATTTACCTCCATCTCTAACTGGGCTCGTTTAATCAAGGCGGGCGTCCCTACAGATCAGTGAAACTGAATCCCTAGGACAAAACGGCTGGGAGACGCTGGTGTGGTGACAGCTATTGATGGAGAGATGCAACACTTGGATAGCCTGCAATCAAAGTGAACGAAAGGTATAGGAGTATATTTCATTTTAATCAGGATAAAGTTTAATAAGGTGTTATGTAATACCCTTTTCCATCACTCTGTCTATTAAATGGTGCCTTTCCCAGAATTCTATCATTTAATATTGCCTTTCTTATTTCTGTTTATTTATTATATAGCACATTTACATTTATTAATCATATAGGGCCTTTCTCATTTCTTTATCTACCTAGCATATAGTGCCTTTCAGATCTGAACTGTTATGTAGTGCTTTCCAAATCTAACCCAGATTGGGCCATAAGTTTCCATACATGGGAAAAAATAAACGTTTTTTATGAAAAAAAATATTTATATAATATGCTCTACATGACTGCCATTGTTTTGAAAACACATTTCAATACGTGTCTATCACTGCCGGTGAACACGTATTAGCACAGCTGGAGTTATGCTTGTAATGGATTGGTGATACCTTCCCTAAGATGACTTATGTTTCAGATACCCTAAAAAATGCGTTTAAATAAAAAGCAACGAATTGAAATCATACTGATGGCCGGGTCAGGATTGTCACATCACTCTATCATTTTATAGTGCCTTTCCAATTTATTATATGGTGCCTTTCACATCTATCTATCTATCTATCTTTCTATCTATCTATCTATCTATCTATCTATCTATCTATCTATCTATCTATCTATCTATCTATCTAATCCTGCTTACTATACCAAATTCTTTCTATCTATCTATCTATCTATCTATCTATCTATCTATCTATCTATCTATCTATCTATCTATCTATCTATCTATCATATAGTGCCTTTAATATAAATATATCTGTTATAAAGTGTTTATCATATCTGTCTAGTATGTAATTCTGTGGGTGGCATGGTGGCACAGTGGGTAGTGCTGCTGACTCGCAGTTAGGAGACCCTGGGTTTGCTTCCCGGGTCCTCCCTCCATGGAGTCTGCATGTTCTCCCCATGTCTGCGTGGGTTTCCTCCCACAGTCCAAAGACATGCAAGTTAGGCGCTTTGGCGATCCTAAATTGTCCCTCTTGTGTGTGTGTGCCTTGTGGTGGGCTGGCGCCCTGCCTGGGATTTGTTTCCTGCATTGCGCCCTGTGTTAGCTGGGATTGACTCCAGCAGACCCCCGTGACCCTGTAGTTAGGATATAGTGGGTTGGATAATGGATGGGTGGATGGGTGTAATTCTGTTTATAATTACTCATTTGTATAGTTCCATTTCTCATCACTTTACCTAACTATAATATAGTGTTCTTTTCATCACTTTATATATCATAGTGCCTTTTTCATCCCTATACTTGTTATATAGTGCCTTTCACATCTATAATGTGTTGTCTTTTACAAGTACATTTCCATTATATAGTGCCTTTAACATTTATTACATGGTGCCTTTGACATCTATCTGGCTGCTTCTCTGCCTGTCTGTCATATAATGTCATTTTCATCAATTTATATCGTGTAGTATCATTTGCATCCCTATATTTGTTATATAGTGACTATCTATCAATCAATCAATCAATTAACATTTATTTATATAGCACATATTCATACAAAAAAAATGTAGCTCAAAGTGCTTTACAAAATGAATAGAAAAATAGAAGACACAATAAAAAATAAACATAAGTCAACATTAATTAACATAGAATAAGTAAGGTCCGATGGCCAGGGTGGACAGAAAAAACAAAAAAAAAAAAAACTCCAAGAGCTGGAGAAAAAAAATAAAATCTGTAGGGGTTCCAGACCACGAGACCACCCAGTCCCCTCTGGGCAATCTACCTAACATAAGTCAAACAGTCCTCTTTGTATTTAGGGTTTTCATGGAAGGACATGATGATGATGGTCACGTAGACTTCTGGCTTTCAGTCCATCAATGTTGGTGCATCAGGATGCTTTGAGTAGGTGGAGGTGGCGCAGGCCGCCACCACAAAGAAACCGGAAAAAGAAACAGAAGAGAGAGTTGGGGTCAGTATCTATCTATCTATCTATCTATCTATCTATCTATCTATCTATCTATCTATCTATCTATCTATCTATCTATCTATCTATCTATCTATCTATCTATCTATCTATCTATCTATCTATCATATAGTGCCTTTTATCTATCTATCTATCTATCTATCTATCTATCTATCTATCTATCTATCTAATAGTGCCTTTTATCTATCTATCTATCTATCTATCTATCTATCTATCTATCTATCTATCTATCATATGTTGCCTTTACAATACATTTCTGTCATACAGTATAGTGCATTTCACGGTTATCCCTCTGTCTAATCTGACAGACTTTAAGTTCCATTTTCTGTGAAGATGGTTAAAGAACACTTTTCTAGGCCGAGTGCGCCCCTTGATGGACACATACATAGGACAGTTTATGCAGTAGACCCAAGGAGTCAATGTGACCCTGAGCGTGTTCTTCTCACCTCTCTCTATCATAGTCATTCTGTTCCCTTGTCCTTTGGAGCTCAGTTTGCCTTTCAGATCACCCTCAATGATTACACAGTTGTCTGTCTTGCGACTTCATGCCGTACAGATCACCTCCTGGTTGCCATCTCACTCACACAGATCTGTTGTTAAAGCCCCCATTAGGCTTGATGAGGGAGCCACACTGAGTTTTCTTTACAAAATAACAGACAAGGTGTTTGCATTGAACTGGTTGAGATAACCTTTATTACAGAATATTCTGCAGGTGACAGCTATTGATTGGCTATCCCAAGTGCAGGCGACGGCTTGCATCTCCAGCCACCTCGATAATTCAATTTTAGGAGAATGGGTGAAGTGATAGCAGGGCACATGCAGAAGGACAGAAGAGATTAAAGTGAACATTAGATTAGGGCACTGAAACTAATGCACTGCTCCTCGAGTCAGGAGAGTCTTATTTAAAACAGTTCATCTGCCACTAAACAAGAGGAGCGTCAGGAGTACCTGTAGAGCAAAAAAAATATATATATAGAAAAACACAAAAGGGTGAGATGATAATCCCCCGATTAAATGCACATTTAGCAAAAGCTTAATGCTGATTGAAACAGTGAAAAGCAAAATCCTCAAAGATGGAGATGCTTCACTCTAAAAGGCCCTCATCTATCTAAGTGTTTGCTGCTGCCTGAAAGGCTTCTGCAGCCGATTAACTCAAGGACTTATTCTGTCCATCAAATTTCTACACTGGCATTCAGACGAGGATTGACCACAGCTATACACCCAATGCTGCACATGTGGGCTCTGGCCCCCCGAGACCCCTGAACTGAAATAGGCAGCAGTGTCTGCAGGTGAACAGATCGGTTTCACTGAGTGTCCACCCCTAAACCTAAGGACTTGATCCTTTCACCAGAATTCTTCACTCATATTCAGGCCTAGCTTGATCTGTGCTTTTTTCATTCCATGCTGCAAAGGTGGGCTCTGGCCTCCCATCACCCTAGAATTTGGATTAAGCAAGCAGGGGCTATGGAGGGCAAGATTGATGGATTTCACTGTGTGCCCAATAAACATGTGCCCCTTCAGGGTAGCACGGCACTGTCTGCCTCACCTTGTGCCTTTCACTGCGGTTTTATGTTCGATCAGGGAGACTAAATATGTCACATACTGTACATTCGTTAAAGATGTTAGACAGACTGTGGAAAGTCAGGGTGTATAATAAATGTGTCTACAAACATTATATTGGCGACATCGAGAGAGACAGCGACAGGCCCGCGACAATTGCAGGCATCAGCCCCGTGTGTGAGGAGAGCGCAGTCCACGTTTCTCCCCTGTATTTGAACAGGAAATCCACAAATTCAGTGATTTTGAGTACATAAATAATCAAAATTATTGGAATCATACAGAAAACAAATTTATAGTGCAGACCGGTGGACACGTGTATTTTATGATATCACTAGCAAAATACCCGCGCTTCATAGCGGAGAAGTAGTGTGTTAAAGAAGTCATGAAAAAGAAAAGGAAACATTTTAAAAAATAACGTAACATGATTGTCAATGTAATTGTTTTGTGACTGTTATGAGTGTTGCTGTCATCAAGGATTTGATTATCATTATTTCTTTCAATCAGGTTCGTATTTGGAGGATGTGTTGTGTTCAAGTTACATTCTGTGTTTGTCAATCGTTGTAAAGATAACAGGTTTCTTTCATCGAAGTGTTCACTACCCAAATCGCTACTCGTGAATCTAAGATGTTTAACAGGCATTCCCGGTATGAACTTGTGGATTTGCCTGCGAGTATTTGGCGGCAGCGTCATGAAGTTGTTTCTGTCTAGCTGCATCAGAAAATGTACCACGACGTCTGACGCACCTCCTTTTTACTGTTTTCTCACAGCTTGGATTGCTGCTGTCATAATCGGTTTGAGTTTCATGGTTTGTTTCAATGACGACAGTATTTGCAGGACTTGTTGTGTTGCATCTGTCAAGCGTTGTAAGCACACAATCGGTTTCATCGATAACTTCACATCCAGCTTTTGAGAGTTTAAACATTCATAAACATCAAAGTGTCCACTACTGAAATCGTCACCTGTGAATCTAAGATGTTTAAAAGGTATTGGCGGTTGTCGAAAGGTGTAAAATATTTGGCCATTTCACTACACTTGAAAGCGACAACCAAACAATTCAGCAGCAGCCATCAACTCAACTCAACATGCAGAACCATAGGTGAAGGGCTTAAGCATTTCACTCTTCTAGTGCTCCTGTGTAGTCTAATTATCTCCTGTACCGTCATCAGTCCACACCTTGAACCTGTCCCAGTCATTCAATACATAAGACACAATGGATATCAAGAGTGAGCCTGATATGGCCGTGCAATATGTAACACAGAGAATGGAAAAGGCAGGTGCCATCTCTGGGCATGGAAACCACTTGGTAAGTGACAGTTCTTTGATTGATGGTGATCACTTCGATAGACATCTCAAGATGTTTAAAAGGCATTCCCGGTATTAACTTGTGGATTTGCCTGCAAATATTTAGCAGCAGCATGTCTATGAACTTGTGAATTTGCCTGCGAGTATTTGGCGGCAGCGTCACATAGTTGTTTCCGTCTAGCTGGATCAGAAAATGTACCACGACGTCTGACGCACCTCCTTTTTACTGTTTTCTCACAGCTTGGATTGCTGCTGACAGACGGCCTTATATGGGCGGGCAGTCAATTACATGGGAGGTGTGGTGATGGGAGACGCAACTCCACCTCACATTGCGACCGAGCTGCAGGCTATGGACGTATATATGTACATAAGTAGAATTCAGTTATGACCGTTACATGTAGAATTTCGAAATGAAACCTGCTTAACTTTTGTAAGTAAGCTGTAAGGAATGAGCCTGCCAAATTTCAGCCTTCTACCTACACGGGAAGTTGGAGAATTAGTGACGTTGGAAAGTTCAATATGGCGGTTGACAGTGGCGTCATACCATCGAAATAAGTACGTACATCGGTTTCGGTTAGCGCAGGGAAGCCGCCTGCCAAATTTCGTGAAGATGGGGCCATAAATAAGAAAGTTCAACATGGCGGACATTGTTGACTGTTATGACCGTTACGTGTAGATTTTCAAAATGAAACCTGCTTAACTGTTGTAAGTAAGCTGTATGGAATGAGCCTGCCAAATTTCAGCCTTCTACCTACACGGGAAGTTGGAGAATTAGTGACGTTGGAAAGTTCAATATGGCGGCCGACAGTGGCGTCATTCCACCGTAATAAGTAAGTACATCAGTTTCGGTTAGTGCAAGGAAGCCGTCTACCAAATTTCGTGAAGATGGGGCCAGGAATAAGAAAGTTCAACATGGCGGACGTTGTTGACTGTTATGACCGTTACGTGTAGATTTTCAAAATGAAACCTGCTTAACTGTTATAAGTAAGCTGTAAGAAATAAGCCTGCCAAATATCAGCCTTCTACCTACACGGGAAGTTGGAGAATTAGTGAGTGAGTGAGTGAGTGAGTGAGTGAGGGCTTTGCCTTTTATTAGTATAGATAATTAGTTTTCGTTTTTACTTTTCAGAAACCTCACCTGCCTCCCCTGACCACACGTCCCTGCGCAGTGCGCACATCCTCTCCCCGTAGCACCCTGTGACATTCCCAGTGTTGCTAACTCGCCCTTCAACACAGTCGGTTATAATGGCAAGTCAGAAAAGCAAATTATCTGTTCAAGAACGTAGAATCTTAAATCGTGATAAAAATGAGTGGCAAGAGCTGGTGTCAAAAAAAGAGCTGTATATAATAAAAATCAAGTAAAAAGGGAATCGTCCAATGAACAAAAACGAGAAAAATATTCATCCATCCATTATCCAACCCGCTATATCCTAACTACAGGGTCACGGGGTACTGGTGGAGCCAATCCCAGCCAACACAGGGGGCAAGGCAGGAAACAAACCCCTGGCAGGGTGCCAGCCCACCGCAGGACACACACCCACACACCAAGCACACACACACCAGATACAATTTAGAATCGCCAATGCACCTAACCTGCATGTCTTTGGACGGAAACCCACGCAGACACGGGGAGAACATGCAGACTTCACGCAGGGAGGACCTAGGAAGCGAACCCCCAGGTCTCCTAACTGCGAGGCAGTATATTAAAATGTGCTATAGAAATAAATGTTGTTGTTGTTGTTTTATATCCCCGTAAGCAGGTCCTCTAACCTTTAGGGAAAACATGGGTATTGGTGATAGGATTGGCATTCCATCCACTGTAAAAAACCTCACCCTGTTCCAGTGTGGTGCTGAGGTGTCACATATCACACTCGGTTAGTTCCAAATCCAGGTGGTCCGGCGTGTGGTGGGTGCGGCAATGTACTGCAATCAGTGCCTGCTTCCAACCTCCTCCTCCTAAGCAGATTCATTCAGAGTACCCCAGTCGGTTAGAGAAAGAGCCCAAACATGCAGTCTTGCAGTTTTATATAGTGCCTTTCACAGAGAAAGTTATCCTACAGCACTTCCCGTTGCAGCACCAACAGTAACATCGGAGCAGACGTTCTTTCTCACAATCTGGAGACGTCACCACCTGCTAACCTAAAAGCCGATCGAACGCGGGTGCGGGATGAGCGACTGCTGCCCTGTAATGTCCGCTCGCAGTCGTCTGGATGCGAAGATGCAGCTGAAGCCTTTGCTTTACTGTGCAAAGCTCCAGAAGCTGAGAAGAAATGAACTCTGACATCAGCCCAATTCACACAGCCATCATCTGCGTTTTGAAAATGTTTCTCAAATGATCACTTCTAGGAAACTTCATCATTAGCATTTTTTAATGGTGTACTTGGCTTTGTGAAGGCCACGATGCTTACTTGCATCGGTTTAAAATACGTCTTTATTCACCAGCATGGACCAGCTGCCAACAAACCTGAGCCAAATTAGATTAGTCTTCTTCTTTTTTTTTTTTTTTTTCTATTGCTTGAATCAAGGAAGGGAAATCCATATCAAAGGTTTCCTGCAACTCTGTCGATAATTGCATCCTGCCTAATTGCTTTTCAGACATGAAATCTAAACGAACTGACACTATGCTACTGCTGTGGCAAATCTTCTAAAGAGGACCCTGTTGGTTATTATTAGTTATTGTGTACACGGTACAACATCACCTGCCAGAAGTGACAGAAATTCACATTGCTCAAGGAATTGGCAATTTTAAAAATAAAAAGAAATCAGTCCAGGCCTTGGTATGACAGCATTCAATTAAACGGACTTCTTTTAATGATAATAATTCTTTGCATTTATATAGCACTTTTCTCACTACTCAAAGGCCTCAGCAATTGCAGGTTAATGGCCTAACAGAGCAGAGTCCCTTTCGGCATTCGAACCGGCAGCCCCCTGAATGCCAGGGCAGATCTATAGCCTCAGAGCCACCACTCCACCATTATATAACTGCTCTGAAGTACCCGCCGTTGCTCAGGTATGTTTCTAGAATGGGGTAAGAAAAACAAGCAAACGCTTTAAATGTTATTTTTTTTTTTTATGGTGACCCTGTTGTTACTGCCAGCTGCCCAATTTGTCACCCACAGTGTCAGCGTCTCTGCCCACGTGTGTCGAGAATTTGTCCCTTTTTAGGTCCGATCAGATTCCAGACAGCGTTGTGCAAGTTCACACCTCACAAGAACTATAGCTCAAGGTTCAGTTCCCACAGATTAAAAGGAATACATCCACATTCATAGTTCACCATTTCACTTTGGAACTCGTTTATGTTCAGGTCATTTTTGTGTTTTTAAGGAGTGAGAATAAATGAGCCAGCAGTTGACTTTTTACTCTTCAATAGACCCAGCAGCCCATCACCACCATTTACCATTTAGTATAGGCTTAACTGTTGTGGATATTGGTACAAAGTTATGTATTGTAAAAGGGGAACTAAAAGAATACAATGCAGAGTTATATAAAGTCATTTTCTTAGTTTTCACATGTTGCCTATGTGCATCAGCTCAAATAGGCTACTAACTACTCATATATAAAAAATGCAGAATGAGCTTCAAACAACTAATTACATGTAGGCCTATTGACCCCTGCAATGAAGTTCATTCTTCTTCTTCTTCTTCTTCTTTCAGCTGCTCCCATTAGGATTTGCCACAGTGGATCATCTTCTTCCATATCTTTCTGTCCTCTGTATCTTGTTCTGCTACACTCATCACCTGCATGTCCTCTCTCACCACATCCATAGACCTTCTCTTAGGCCTTCCTCTTCTTCTTTTGCCTGCCAGCTCTATCCTTAGCACCCTTCTCCCAATATACCCAGCATCTCTCCTCTGCACACGTCCAAACCAACACAATCTCGCCTCTCTGACTTTGTCTCTCAACTGTCCAACTTGAGCTGACCCTCTAATGTCCTCATTTCGAATCCTGCCCATCCTCGTCACACCCAATGCAAATCTTAGCGTCTTTAACTCTGCTACCTCCAGCTCTGTCTCCTGCTTTCTGGTCAGTGCCAACGTCTCCAGCCCAAATAACACTGCTGGTCTCACTACCATCCTGTAGACCTTCCCTTTCACTCTTGTTGATACCCTTCTGTCAAAAATCACTCCTGACACTCTTCTCCACCCACTCCACCCTGCCTGCACTCTCTTCTTCACCTCTCTTCCACACTCCCCATTACTCTGTACTGTTGATCTATTTAAACTCATCCATCTTCTCCAACTCTACTCCTTGCATCCTCACCATTCCTCTGACCTCCCTCTCATTCACACACATGTATTCTGTCTTGTTCCTACTGACCTTCATTCCTCTCCACTTCTCCAGGGTCTCCTCCACCTGCTCCCTACTATCACTACAGATCACAATGTCATCAGCAAACATCACAGTCTATGGGGACTCCTGTCTAATCTCGTCTGTCAATCTGGCCATCACCATTACAAATAAGAAGGAACTCAGAGCCGATCCCTGATGTAATCCCACCTCCGCCACTCCTACTGCAGACCTCACCATGGTCACACTTCCCTCGTACATATCCTGTACAACTCTTACGTACTTCTCTGCCACTCCTGACTTCCTCATTTAATACCACAGCTCCTCTGGAGGCCCCCTGTCATCTGCTTTCTCCAGGTCCACAAAGACAATATGCAAATCCTTCTAGCTGTCTCTAAACTTCTCCATCAACACCCTCAGAGTTTCTTTCTTGGCATGAACCCATACTGTGGCTCATAAGTTTTATCCCCCTGTAGTTACTACAGCTCTGCACATCCCTCTTATTCTTAAATATTGGCACCAGTACACTTCTTCTCCACTCCTCAGCCATCTTCTCACTTTCCAAGATTCCATTAAACAATCTGGTTAAAACCTCCACTGCCATCTCTCCTAAACACCTCCATGCTTGTACAGGTATGTCATCTGGACCAACGGCTTTTCCATTCTTCATCCTCTTCATCGCTGTCCTTCCTTCCTCCTTGCTAATCCGTTGCACTTCCTGATTCACTATCCCCACATCATCCAAACTCTTCTCTCTCTCTCGTTCTCTTCATTAATCATCCTCTCAAAGTACTCTTTCCATCTTCTCAACACCCTCTCCTCACTTGTAAATACGTTTCCATCTTTATCCTTTATCACCCTAACCTGCTGCACATCTTTCCCACCTCTGCACCTCTGTCTAGCCCACCGGTCCTTTTCTCCCTCCTTAGTGTCCAACCTCTCATACAACTCATCATACTCTAGCAATTCAGGTACATGTCTGGGGAGGCAGGTAAGCAGAGCCGGGCCTAGAGGTATTTTCACCTGAGGCAGGACAATACATTTTCACCCCTATGTATAAAGTTTTTTATTACTAATGAGTATTAACTAAAAATACTTACTAGGGCAATAGCATACAAGGAAACGAGTGTATCGAGCGAGAGCGTCCTATGCAAATCCTCAGTTTGCTTAAGGTATTTGATGAACATTGCAACATACTGTTTCCGATAGGGGGCGATATATAGCTCCCCAGTTGGAATAAATTCTTTTGTAATTGCGACGTTTTAAGTAACCAAAAACTAGATAGATATGATATTAAAGGCGATATCTCTCCCATAGTGATACGGCAGTAAAAATCACATAAGAGAAAATAGTTTAGCTTTCTTTACTGACGATTTACGCGGCATTACAGACAGGAAGCCATAGCAAGACAAATACCAAGGTGGGATCTTGATGTCTACATATGTCTGATACATATGTCAAAATATGTCTGCCATATTTTGTCGCAGCGCTGGAAGGCTTTTCAGGATGGATGACCATATCACCCATCTGTCCGTCGGCTTCAAAGTATTTGGCTGCTGTCCAAGTCTTTTCTACTGGTTTCTCCACGTGTAGACCCTCACTTAGGGTCCAAACAAGGGAAGGAGAGGATTCCATTTCATCTCTAACATACAGAAATAGTCCAATGCCCATTTTCGTAGTTGTCCCCTTCTCTCTTCAAATGCTTGCCCAGCAGTTCTAAATGCTGAGAGCCCCTGTGTGCTAACTTTGGCCTGGCCTGTACATGTGAGTGGATTTAAAAAATAATTATTGTACAGAGCATAGTGACATTAAACTTATATTCTTATTACACATACATTTGGCTTTTTTTTTTGTTTATTTTATTTTGCAATTTATTAATCTTTCACCCGAGGCAAGTGCCTTGTTTGCCTTACCCTTTTCCCGGCTCTGCAGGTGAGGCAGAGCCTCAGTGGCAATGGGTCTGACTGAAACCCATGAATTCAATAATTAAGATATCTGTCTCAATAGTTTTGTCCATATAGAGTAAATGACATACACAAAGTATTATTAAACCTTAAAGTAAACAATCAAAAAAAAAAAACACTCCTTTAATATGAGAAAGTAATGACCACTCATAATTATGAAATACGAGCTGCGTAAGCCTGTGCAGTAACAAACCCGGGCTCCTAGAAACCATAGATTCTGGCACTTCAATCAATCCATCTCATCGGTTGTGCATTAGCGGCTTTGTGAGTTTCTCTCTCCTCGGAGGTTTCATTTTGCCGATCTGCTTGCCTCCGTTGTCTAGCAGCAACTAAGCGAGTTTCTCTCTCCTCTGAAGTTTCGTTTTGCCGATGTGCTCACCTTGCTTGTGCATTAGCGACTTAGCAAATTTCTCGGTGGTTTCACTTTGGTAACAGAGTCGATTTCTTTGAGCTTTATGCTGTACCCGGACAGACACACACACTTCCACATGTGGATGTTTATATATTTATATAAATTGTGCAAATTAAAAGAGATCTACTACTACTACATTTTCTACTAGCATTACTACTACCACTACTCCATCTACTCTCTCGTTATCTACTTCATTTCAGTGAGAAGGTTGTTCTTGTTTGCCTTGAATAAGAATATGAAACTGTGGACAAGGTGACGCGCATATCATCTTCGCCATCCAATCTATTTCGACTTTTCGTTTTGATAGACACAAGTGCTGAAAGTCCTGATTCACAAAAGTACAGTATGTAGTAGCAAAGGGTATCGGAGTACTCATAGCTCGCTTTACCAGACGAGGGTATGCCTGTGTCAATGCACAACAGAATTCTCCAAGACTTGATTATTTTCCTCGCTTGAAATTTTTCTCATCATTATTTTTCTTGCGCATTATTTTTCTCACAAGTATGTAACTCACGCATTAGGCTTAGGTGACATAAGTACGAGAAAAATAATACACAAGAAAAATAAGGGTGAGAGACGTATCACTGAAAAAAGTATAACATTGATGTTGTTCATTCAACGCAAATTTTCTCTTTCAAGCAACTTAAGATTAGTCATTTAGTGTTGTAGCTTGAAATATTTGGTTTCAGATCTCAATCAAAGTAAAAGAATTTGTTTGTACCAAAGTAAATTTTGGTGGAGGGAATAAACATAAAAATCCTATTTTAGTTAACTTAATATTTTCGGTTGTTCATGTGCTGTGTGAGAGCGGCCATTTGTATTTTCTTCCGGTCGAACTTTCCAGCATGATGGCTTTCCAACTGCCAAAAAAGAAGACTTTCCCGAGTGGAGTGGACGTGGCTATACAGGTCTGGATATTTTCAGCGGCAGACTTTTATAACGGAGGATTTCTGGTAAGTAACCCTGTTTCTCAACTGTTAATTTTACGAATAAGAACTCACTAGCCAACCCGTGGCGTACCATACGCCGCATAATCAGGCCGGTTGGTTTTTTAATAATTTTTAAGCACAGGGAGAAAATTAACATTTGAAAAATCGGTAATGTAATAAATCAGCAAGAAAAGCAACATTGTAACAATGAATGGAACGAATCAACACACAATCGTCTGTGACTGAAAACTGGCGGACCGCCATCGCGCCTTCTCCTACCAGACGGAGGGATGGGAGTTGACATCGCTCAGGCACGGAGGGTGGAACGGAAGGAGTGGAGAAGGACATCCATTCCGCTCCCTCCGTCATGCTAGTCTGCTGATTTCTCGTTCAGTGTGCACTGCCCGCTCATGTGCCCACCTCCAAGTCGTCACTTGAGTCGTTGTCGTCTTTGCACAGTCCAGATGCACCTGTGACTCACGTAGACTTTTCATTGCTCTGTGCGGTTTTGGCTGCTATTCTATATATAATCCACCAACACCAAGACACCCGACCACGGTAGTACCGAGGTGTACAAAGGGTAGGGAACAAAACCAGTGGGAGCGTATGAGTCGCACTTAGTGGGAATCCCACGGTTTGCAGCCCGAATGGGGTTCAACGGCTTACCCACGCCTCTCTGTGCTGAGTAGACAGACGCTCAATCTCATGCATAATTATTTATTGAATGCTAAACACTTCTGGAAAGACACAGTTGTCTAGAATGGATTGGTGTGAGAATACAACAGTAAGTGAATGAAAAGATGGAACTCTGAAGAGAGCAAAATACAACACAATAGTGAACCCGCGGCATAACAAACGCAAACATAATTATTTATTGATGGTTGAGCACTTCTGAAAAGACACAGTTGTCTAAAAAGGGAGGGTTTAAGGATACAACAGAAAGTGAATGAAAAGATGGAACTCTGGAGAGAGCAACATACAATTGTCTGTGAGTGAAGAAGACGCATGTTTGTCGCGGATGTGAATTGCTGTATGTAGCGTGTCAAACAGTTTGCTATGGTCACGCGGTCGTGCATCGTAACTGAAAACTCAGTTTTTAAAGACTGCTTACTTCATTGTGTTTTAACCCCACTTGTAAAGGATTGTTTTAAGGATCCCATGGGATACCCCTCGCAAACCGTTTTACACGCTGCATATGGCGACTCACCTCCGCGAGAAACATGCCTCTATGAATAGTCAACGTGGCTCAGAGGTACACGAGGCCTCTACGACAGACGAATAGAAATGACGCCGTTTTTTCTGTGTCGTTGCGTCTGAGTTGGTGGGCGTGGCTCTGCAAGTTGTCACCGTATCCAATGGTCTTGGAGTTGGTGGGCGTAGCTCCTTCTTGCATGCTCCATAGGCGTCTTTCTTGTCGGTGGCTTAGTGAATCCACGCCGCTACCGGCGTGCTTTCCATGGGTGTCTTGCCTTAGTGAATTATATATAGAGATAATAAAACATACTTTCAAGAAAGTTGTACAAATGTTTAATAATTTTTTGTTGTATATTTAAGATTTACACTGCAAGATACTTGTGTATTTGCACTAGATTTTTTAAAATAAGTGTAAAAAATACATCATTGGAATGTGTTATGTTCATAATATTTCTAATAGCATAACAACAGATTACAACCAATAAAACATTTTAAATTGTAACAACTTAAAAAATAGATTTACTTTAGTATAAAACAAGTGAATTACACCCAATCGCTCTAATTGATTTGCCTCAACTTAAAAATTGTGGGATCAATAAGCTAAAAAGAATTATATTGGTTCAGATTGAAAATATTAAGTGTGAATCATTACCTTAATTATTTTAAGTTTAATTGAAGGTATAATTTTTTTAGTGTAACTCGCAAGAAAAATCACGTGAGAAAAATCAACAGAACTAGGCTGTATAGTGAATATAAATGTTCGTTTCTATTTGACCCTCATGGACCCCCTGAAACCCACCCGTGGACCCCTCAGAGTTAAGAACCCCTGCTATAATCATTCCTACCGAGTGTGTTTCCATGTGAATATTCCATCGTTTTTCAAATTTCTCTGAGTTGCTTTAAGTAGAATTATTTGTAGAATGAGGCATCTTCTAGGACGTTCTGTGCTATGTGTATAAATATAACATAATATCTCGATGAGAGTCCACATCAAAATGATCTGATATAACCTCCCTTTGTGCAGAAGGATCTCCAGATATCACTCTCAATTTTCTCATCTGCAAATTTATCACATTCTATGACAGAGTCATCCCTTGACCTTCTCAAGCAGTACTGTGCTTAATGAATTCTTGGGACACATAACGGTAGGCTTTAATTCTCTAGACATTATAACCCTCCCACACTCTTTCCGATTTTTTCGTTTCTTTTAATCTGTAGTTTAGTTTTTCTCACCGAGTACAAAATAAAAACAAATGTTATGGTATGTTGAGCCAGAAGAGGCGGGACCGGGAGTTGCTTATTTAAGAGCTCAGCATGCCTAAGCCTACTGCTGAAGCACTAGCCAAACGTTATGGTCGTCCCTGGTCACTGGCCGTGGTCTTGTTGTGCTTATGCTGATGTTTTGTGATGATTTTCTATATCGATGATTTTGTGATGTCCTCCAATTTCTTTGCTTTGAATTTATTTTTTTCTTCATTATTTAGTTAATTTTACTAATTCTATTAATATTTGTATTATCTTATATGCTGTACCAAAGGGGGTCGGGCCTCCTGACACAACATCTGCCCAAAGCCTATTTAAAGGCCCAACATGCCTCATCAGGTAACTGTTTTGGTCTAATTTCTTGATGCTGTTATTTTGTTAATGTTTTGTTTTGTTTTGTCGACTAACACAAATTTACGTTTTGTTGACTAATACTATCCATCCATCCATTTCTCAACCCGCTGAATCCAAACACAGGGTCACGGGGGTCTGCTGGAGCCAATCCCAGCCAACACAGGGCACAAGGCAGGAATCCAATCCTGGGCAGGCCACCAGCCCACCGCAGGGCACACACACACAGTAGGGCCAATTTAGAATCGCCAATCCACCTAACCTGCATGTCTTTGGACTGTGGGAGGAAACCCACGCAGACACGGGGAGAACATGCAAACTCCAGGGAAGCGATCCCGGGTCTCCTAACTGCGAGGCAGCAGCGCTACCACTGCGCCACCCTGACTAATACTATCAATAATTAAATGACTAAAAAGTGACAAAAACTAAAATGCTACTTAGTTAGAAGACTAACATCCATCCATCCATCTTCTAACCCGCTGAATCCGAATACAGGGTCACGGGGGTCCGCTGGAGCCAATCCCAGCCAACACAGGGCACAAGGCAGGAACCAATCCAGGGCAGGGTGCCAACCCACCACAGGACACACACAAACACACCAAGCACACACTAGGGCCAAGTTAGAATCGCCAATCCACCTAACCTGCATGTCTTTGGACTGTAGGAGGAAACCCACGCAGACACGGGGAGAACATGCAAACTCCACGCAGGGAGGACCCGGGAAGTGAACTCAGGTCTCCTAACTGCGAGGCAGCAGCGCTACCACTGCACCACCGTGCCGCCTAGAAGACTAACAATTAAAATAAATTTATTGCCAAAATGAACACCGCCATTGGTGGAATGATCTGTGTAAACTATGGGGGGCTCAGTGTTGTGACTCACCATTGTACTCGCAGGAAAAGGTCGCATACAGTTTATGAGGTATTTCACAATGGGTTGCCATTGGCAAATTAAGCAAGAGATATTGCTTCAACTGTGGTGGGCTGATGCCCTGCCTGGGGTTTGTTTCCTGCTTTGCACCCTGTGTTGCCTGGGATTGGCTCCAGTAGACCCCCGTGACCCTGTAGTTAGGTTATAGCGGGTTTGGATAATGGATGGATGGATATTGCTTCAACATGACTGTTGGTGGCTGTGATGATGCCGGTCCCCTACAGACTCCTTCTTCCCACATGGGAGTCTGCTGAACCAACACTGTCGATAGTTATGACCGAGATGAGCCAACAAATGAGGACAAATCTCAATGACACCAGGGGATGATGTAAATTGGTCAGGCGCTTTTATTAAAAAGAAACAATCCACCAAAAAAAGTAAAACCAAAAGTGTCCATTGTGCAGTGCTCAAAAAAAAACAAATCCATAAAATCATTGAAACGTGGAGATAAAATCAATAAATACATTCATTAAAATAGAGGTTAAAATTCAGTCTCTCTTCACCTGATCGCAGCCCACCACTTTCTGTCTGCCCAGCTCACCCATCACAGGCGTTGCCCCTGCAGCACAAACTCCTTTCTGCCGAACTCCGTCTTGGCTGCCGCCACACTGCACAGCCTGATCGTCCGAGGTCAGCACACCTCCCGTCTTCCTTCACGCTCACTCAGCCGCTCCTCAGATCCATTGGGAGGTCTTACGTCTCACTTGCCTCAGTCTACACGCTTAGTCAGCCCCTAGAGCGCCTCAGTCTGTGCTCCCTCACGGAACCCCAGCTCGCGCTACCTTCTCCTTCCTGGTGTCTGAATCATCTCCCATGACTGCTTTTTTTCCATCCCTTAACCTCTTTATCTTACATCATTCATATCTCCCCTTATGCCGGCCCGTGTATCAGCATTTCTCAACCTTTACGTATTTGCGACCCGAGTTTTCATAACAATTTTAATCGCACCCCCCTAACGTTTTTTTGAAAGGAGCCCACTAATACCAATATGTTCTTTTTTAATTAATTATATATCGTAGATGCATATTTTATTATACCTACTAAGCTTTTATCGACATTTATCTAACTAATTTTTCTAGTATCAGAATGTAGTTTAAGTTAATTTGTTTTGGCTTCAATAGATGTATTTTTTCATATTTTTGATTCTTGTTTTCTTTTTTTCACATCTTCACACGCCCTTTTTGTTACTTCGTGCCCCCTTTTTGTTATTTCGGGGGGCCCGCCCCACAGTTTGAGAACCACTGCCGTATATACAGTATCTCACAAAAGCGAGTACACCCCTCACATTTTTGAAAATATTTTATTCTATCTTTTCATGGGACAACACTGACGATATGACACTTTGATACAATGTACAGTAGTCCGTGTACAGCTTGTATCACAGTGTAAATTTGCTGTCCCCTCAAAATAACTCAACACACAGTCATTAATGTCTAAGCCGCTGGCAACAAAAGTGAGTACACCTCTAAGTGACAAGTGTCCAAATTGTGCCCAGTTAGCCATGTTTCCTCCTCGGCATCATGTGACTCGTTAGTGTTACAAGGTCTCAGGTGTGTTAAATTTGCTATTATCGCTCTCACACTCTGTCTCTCGTACTGGGCACTGGAAGTTCAACATGGCACCTCATGGCAAAGAACTCTCTGAGGATCTGTAAAAAAAAGAATTGTTGCTCTACATAAAGATGGCCAAGGCTATAAGAAGATTGCCAGCACCCTGAAACTGAGCTGCAGCACGGTGGCCAAGACCAGACAGCGACAGGTTTAACAGGACGGGTTCCACTCAGAACAGGCCTCGCCATGGTGCACATACTCAAGCTCAGCGTCATATCCAGAGGTTGCCTTTTGAAAATAGATGTACGAGTGCTGCCAGCATTGGCGCAGAGGTTGAAGGGGTGGGGGGGTCAGCCTGGCAGTGCTCAGACCATACGCCCGCCGCACACTTCATCAAATTGGTCTGCATGGCTGTCGTCCCAGAAGGAAGCCTCTTCTAAAGATGATGCACAAGAAAGCCTGCAAACAGTTTGCTGAAGACAAGCAGACTAAGGACATAAATTACTGGAACCACGTCCTGTGGTCTGATGAGACCAAGATCAACTTATTTGGCTCAGATGGTGTCAAGCGTGTGTGGCGGCAACCAGGCGAGGAGTACAAAGACAAGTGTGTCTCACCTACAGTCAAGCATGGTGGTGGGAGTATCATGGCTTGGGGCTGCATGAGTACTGCCAGTGCTGGGGAGCTACAGTTCATTGAGGGAACCATGAATGCCAACATGTACTGTGACATACTGAAGCAGAGCGTGATCCCCTCACTGGGCCGCAGGGCAGTATGCCAACATGATAACGACCCCAAACACACCTGAGTGTAAAGGTACTGGACTGGCCAAGCATGTCTCCAGACATAAAACCCTATTGAGCATCTGTGGGGCAGGTGGAGGAGCGCAAGGTCTTTAACATCCACCAGCTCTGTGATGTCGTCATGGAGGAGTGGAAGAGGATTCCAGTGGCAACCTGTGAAGCTCGTGTGAACTCCATGACCAAGAGAGTTAAGGCAGTGCTGGAAAATAATGGTGGCCACACAAAATATTGACACTTTGGGCACAATTTGGACATTTTTCACTTAGGGGTGTACTCACTTTTGTTGCCAGGGTTTTAGACATTAATGGCTGTGTGTTGAGTTATTTTGAGGGGACAGCAAATTTAAACTGTGATACAAGCTATTGTGCAATTTTTAAATAATGTGCAATAACCCAATAGTGAAATAGTTATTTATTCCTTCCATATGTATATTTTCTTTGCAACTTTTTGCACCATTTGTTTACTTATTTGTTGTGTTCTACATATATGTCTGCACTGGAGGTGCTGCTTTTAATCTCATTGTACATGTGTATAGTGATAATAAAAGGCATTCTGTTCTATTCTATTCTATAAAGAATTGAATTAAATAGTAAAGAACCTAAACTCTATGGAGAGTGTAAAAAGCAATTTTTCATGACATAATGCTAAGGATAGGGTAGCCTGGACAGTTCATTTTGGCATGATGCCCCCATGACCCCGATCAAGGAAAATGAAATGAAAATGATAATAATGATGATGGTGATGGTGGTGGTGGCTAACATGATCGGAAGGCAAACAGTAGAGCAGAGGTTCTCAAACTATGGGGCGGTGGGGCGGCCCCCCCTAGGGGACACGAAGTAACAAAAAGAGGGGCGCAAAGATGTGAAAAAAAAGAAAACAAGAATCGAAAATATGAAAAATACATCTATTGAAACCAAACCAAATTAACTTAAACCACATTCTGATACTAGAAAAATAAATATAGAGTTAGATAAATGTCGATAAAAGTTAAGTAGGAATAATAAAATATACACTCACCTGAAGGATTATTAGGAACACCTGTTCAATTTCTCATGAATGCAATTATCTAATCAACCAATCACATGGCAGTTGCTTCAATGCATTTAGGGGTGTGGTCCTGGTCAAGACAATCTCCTGAACTCCAAACTGAATGTCAGAATGGCAAAGAAAGGCGATTTAAGCAATTTGGAGCGTGGCATGGTTGTTGGTGCCAGACGGGCCGGTCTGAGTATTTCACAATCTGCTCCGTTACTGGGATTTTCACGCACAACCATTTCTAGGGTTTACAAAGAATGGTTTGAAAAGGGAAAAACATCCAGTATGCGGCAGTCCTGTGGGCGAAAATGCCTTGTTGATGCTAGAGGTCAGAGGAGAATGAATGGGCCGACTGATTCAAGCTGATAGAAGAGCAACTTTGACTGAAATAACCACTCGTTACAACCAAGGTATGCAGCAAAGCATTTGTGAAGCCACAACACGCACAACCTGGAGGTGGATGGGCTACAACAGCAGAAGACCCCACCGGGTACCACTCATCTCCACTACAAATAGGAAAAAGAGGCTACAATTTGCACGAGCTCACCAAAATTGGACAGTTGAAGACTGGAAAAATGTCGCCTGGTCTGATGAGTCTCGATTTCTGTTGAGACATTCAAATGGTCGAGTCAGAATTTGGCGTGAACAGAATGAGAACATGGATCCATCATGCCTTGTTACCACTGTGCAGGCTGGTGGTGGTGGTGTAATGGTGTGGGGGATGTTTTCTTGGCACACTTTAGGACGCTTAGTGCCAATTGGGCATCGTTTAAATGCTATCTGAGCATTGTTTCTGACCATGTCCATCCCTTCATGACCACCATGTACCCATCCTCTGATGGCTACTTCCAGCAGGATAATGCACAATGTCACAAAGCTCGAATCATTTCAAATTGGTGTCTTGAACATGACAATGAGTTCACTGTACTAAAATGGCCCCCACAGTCACCAGATCTCAACCCAATAGAGCATCTTTGGGATGTGGTGGAACGGGAGCTTCGTGCCCTGGATGTGCATCCCACAAATCTCCATCAACTGCAAGATGCTATCCTATCAATATGGGCCAACATTTCTAAAGAATGCTTTCAGCACCTTGTTGAATCAATGCCACGTAGAATTAAGGCAGTTCTGAAGGCGAAAGGGGGTCAAACACCGTATTAGTGTGGTGTTCCTAATAATCCTTTAGGTGAGTGTACATCTATGATATATCATTAATTAAAAAAGAACAAATTGGTATTAGTGGGCTCTGTTCAAAAAAACTTAGGGCGGGTGTGATTAAAACTGTTATGAAAACTCGGTTCACAAATACTTAAAGGTTGAGAAACGCTGCACTAGAGATTGGGGGAGCCAGCAATTAATAAAATGGCCAGGCTAACTTTGGCCTTTAGTAAGCCCCAGCAGGATAGCCAGGATTGATTTTCCTTCTTTTTTTCAACGTTTCTTTTTATTAAACTGAACTATGACCCACACTGTGAAAAATAAAATAACAAGCCGTGGGATCTTGTGTTTGAGCAAAGTGCTATGGCCGACTACAAGACAGCCTCATATGGAGGTAGATGTCTGCAGTTGGTCTTTTCACATGGCCAGCTTTATAATCCTGTGACAATAGGATGGGATCTCACCTTTCAAGAATTCTCACCTGGTTTTAGTCTGAGGGGCTCATCCTGCTTGTAATGTTTAATTGTATCACAGTCAGCATAATTCAACCCTTACAATGCTTTCAAATTCTGATTCAATGCAATACTTTCTGGGTCTTTTTTGACCCCATCCTATACAAATGAAATGTATTTTATTTTTGTACAGCCCAAAAATCACACATGGAGTGCTGCAATGGGTTTTAACAGCCCCCCAGCCTCGACTCTCTAAGAAGATGAGAAACAAAAAAATTCAGACACCCATTTATAGGTACTCTGGATAATAAAATCCATCCATCCATCCATTATCCAACGTGCTATATCCTAACTACAGGGTCATAGTGGGTCTGCTGGAGCCAATCCCAGCCAAAACAGGGTGTAAGGCAGGAAACAAACCCCGGGCAGGGTGCCAGCCCACCGCAGGGATAATAAAATTTTTATGACAAAAGTATTGTACAGTATATTAATTGGCTATTTTAACCCATACTACTGATGCTGTGGAAAATTATTTGCCCCCTCCTTGTTATCCTCAATTTTTGTATAGTTGTTGTGACAGCGTGGGTCCTGCTCCATGCTCCCACTTCTCTTCTGGGAGCCCCTCAAACCCAACACTGTCGGTAATGTAACTGGATGAGCTGATCTGATGGGGACAAATCAGACTGAGCAAGGGGACAAAAGGTGCAAGTGCTTTTATTACAAAAAATAAAAACAGTGTCCACATAGATAGTGCTAGTGCTCAAAAATGTCCATAAATCTACACGTCTAAAAGGCAAAGCCCTCACTGACTCATCACTAATTCTTCCACTTTCCATATAGGTGGGAAGCTTAAATTCCGTGTGTTCATTCCTTGCAGTGTACTTACAATAGTTAGGTAATAATAATTACCTAATTCATTTTTATTATTATGCTGTATTAAGGAATTGTTCTGTTCTGTGTATTGTATTGTATTGACCCCCTACTTTTGACACCCACTGCACGCCCAACCTACCTGGAAAGGGGTCTCTCTTTGAACTGCCTTTCCCGAGGTTTCTTCCATTTTTCCCTACAAGGTTTTTATTGGGAGTTTTTCCTTGTCTTCTCAGAGAGTCCCATTGCGGCACTTCCTGTGTGATTTTGGGCTATACAAAAATAAACTGTATTGTATTGTATTGTATTGTATTGTATGTTTAATGTTGTATTGCAACACCCAAGGGGGGGAAATGGGTGTACCCCCTAAACTGTATATACAGTGGGATGCAAAGGTTTGGGCAACCTTGTTAATAGCCATTATTTTCCTTTATAAATTGTTGGTTGTTACGATAAAAAATGTCAGTTAAATATATCCTATAGGAGACACACACAGTGATATTTGAGAAGTGAAATGAAGTTTATTGGATTTACAGAAAGTGTGCAATAATTGTTCAAACAAAATCAGGCAGGTGCAGAAAAGGACCTTTCAGAGCTGACCTCTCCGTTTGGTGGTTTCATTCCTTATTTCCTTTAATAGAGGATTTATTTCACGGCAGAGACGCCCAACGGCCGCCCCCGGTCTCCCCTCCTTTTTCAGCACGCCCACTGTCCATGCACCTACCATGTGGTTGGCTCCCTGTCTATATAAATTAACAACATGCCGCGCTCACATGCCTCCTCACTCGCTTCCTTACTTTCCTCAGCTATTCGTCGTGCTCACTTCTCCCTTCTTCTTTACTCCACCACTTCAAGCCTGTTATTGTTGGCCTTGCTTCACGTCTTCCTGCTGGTGACTCCTGCCTTTCCGTTACAATCATCAAATTCACTCTCAATACTGAAATAAGCTTATGACAATTACATTGATAATCATGTTGTGTTATTTTTAAAATGTTTCCTTTTCTTTTTCATAACTTCTTTAACACACTACTTCTCTGCTGCGTTGCGTGGGTATTTTTCTAGTAAATACTTAACCCATAAAAAGGTAAAATTCCCAAAGGCTACACCACAAGAATAAAAACCTACAGCAGTCACTGGGGCCACACCAGTCAAACACAGCTCCTTCCCAGTCTCTTCAGCTCTCCCAAGGTTTGCTCAGCTAAAGAGACTTCAGCAGTCGTGGTCCTCTCACTACTGACCACCAACTTGGCTGCCTCCGCCAGAGTCTGCCAGACCGCTCAGGGTCAGTTGTCCTCCTGTCTTCCTTCTCGCGCACGTAGTCGTCCTTCAGATCCCTAGGAAGGACTCGATCGAACCTAATCTTAACACATTGTCAGTGGGCGCGATCCATCCCTCGAGTGCCGATCCTTCGCTCAACATGAGACCCCTGACTGTGCTGACCTCTCTCATCAGCCAACTGGTCTGTCCACTCACTTTCACTACCCCAATGTCGCGCTCTTGCTCTCCAAGCCTTTCCTTCATCCGTTGCCAGCCCGTACTTAGACGGCTCCGTTGGCGCAGCGGCTCAATCACGCACCACAGGAAGCCAATGAAGCAATTGAGAATGATCGCGCACTCACCTGCAGGTGCGACTTGCCCCAATTACCTCATCAACTCCCCGCAGCTCCACAATCGCGCCCATGGAGACTGACACGGACAAACGGATTATTTAAAAACCGCCATTCATTCTGAACCGCAGACCCGCTATAGCACGATTGTCTCAAAGAATGGCTTCAGAGCATTTGGCAAAATCTGATATTAGATAAAGGGAGCCTGGGTAAATGTATAATGCTATTTCAAAATGTCTACATAATATAATTAAGTAATAAAGAATAACGTTTCAGAGGGTGTAGCAACACACTGTGTTTCAACCCTGCTTGTAAGTAATCAACAAAACTTAGGACACCGGAAGGAATTGCCTGCATAATAATAATCAGAGTGGCACAATGGGTAGCGCTGCTGCCTCGCAGTTAGGAGAACAGGGTTCACTTCCTGGGTCCTCCCTGCGTGGAGTTTGCATGTCCTCCCCGTATCTCCGTGGGTTTTCTCCCACAGTCCAAAGACATGCAGGTTAGGTGCATTGGCCATCCTAAATTGTGCTGTGTGTGTGTGCCCTGCGGTGGACTGGCGCCCTGCCCGGGGTTTGTTTCCTGCCTTGTGCCCTGGGATTGGCTCCAGCAGACCCCCATGACCCTGTAGTTAGGATATGCTGGGTTGGATAATAATAATCCTTTACATTTATTTAACACTTTTCTCCCTACTTAAACTGCTTCAGTGAGTGAGTAGCCACTTCAGCCACCACTAATGTGTAGCACCAACCTGGATGATGTGACGGCAGACATTTTTGCACCAGTATGCTAACCACACATTAGCTGTTAGGTGGTGAAGAGGTGAAAGAACATTAGAACATTAGAAAACGAGAACATGGCCATTCAGCCCAACAAAGCTCGCCAGTCCTATCCACTTATTTCTTCCAAAAAAACATCAAGTCGAGTTTTGAAAGTCCCTAAAGTCTTACTATCTACCACACTACTTGGTCGCTTATTCCAAGTGTAAAGAAAAACTTCCTCATGTTTGTGCAAAATTTCCCCTTCACAAGTTTCCAGCTGTGTCCCCGTGTTCTTAATGAACTCATTTTAAAGTCACAGCCTCGATCCACTGGACTAATTCCTTTCATAATTTTAAACACTTCAGTCAGGTCTCCTCTTCATCTCCTGTAAAGGTTCAACTCTTTTAATCTTTCCCTATAACTCATCCCCTGTAGCCCTGAATCAGCCTAGTTGCTCTTCTCTGGACCTTTTTCTAGTGCTGCTATGTCTTTTATGGAGACCAAAGCCTGCACCTAGGACTCCAGATGAGGCCTCACCAGTGTGTTATAAAGCTTGAGCAGAACCTCCTGTGACTTGTACTCCACACATCAAGGCACAATATAACCTGACATTCTGTTAGCCTCCTTAATGTCTTCTGAACACTGTCTGGCAGTTGATAGTGTCGAGTCTACTACAACTCCAACATCCAGTCACCATCTCTATCCACTGGACTAATTCCCTTCATTATGTTAAACACTTCAAATCACGTCTGCTCTTCATCTCCTGTAAAGGCTCAGCTCTTTTAATCTTCCCTCATAACTCATCGCCTGTAGTCCTCTGATCAGCCTTGTCACTCTTCTCTGGACCCCCTCTAGTGCTGTTATGTCCTTTTTGTGGCCTGGAGACCCAAACTGCACACAGGACTCCAGATGAGGCCTCACCAGTGTGTTATAAAGCTTGAGCAGAACCTCCTGTAACTTGAGGCTATTAGAAATAAACTGGATACATTAGAATTAAAAGTCAAGACGGAAGTAAAAAGCTTAGGGGTAATTGTTGACTGTAACCTAAATTTTAAATCGCATATTCATCAGATTACTAGGAGAGCATTTTTTCACTTAAGAAACATAGCTAAAGTTAGACCTCTTATATCACTGAAAGATGCTAAAAAATTAGTTCACGCATTTGTTTTCAGTCGACTAGATTACTGTAACGCACTCCTCTCAGGACTACCCAAGAAAGACATAAATCAGTTACAACGAGTGCAGAATGGAGCTGCTAGAATCCTAACTAGGAAAAAAAAATCTGAGCAGATTTCACAGTTTTGATGTCACTACACTGGTTACCTGTGTCATTCAGGATTGACTTTAAAATTCTGCTTATGGTTTATAAAGCCTTAAATAATCTCGCCCCATCTTATATATCGGGATGTCTTACACGCTATATTCCAAATTGTAACCTCAGATCCTCAAACGAGTATTTCATTAGAATTCCAAGAGCGAAACGTAAAAGAAATGGTGAGGCGGCCTTCTGCTGCTATGCTCCTAAAATCTGGAATAGCCTGCCAATAGGAATTTGCCAGGCTGATACAGTGGAGCACTTTAAAAAACTGCTGAAAACACATTATTTTAACATGGCCTTTTTAGAACTTCACTTAATCCTAATCTGATACTCTGTATGTTCAATTCATCATAATAACTATTCATGGTGGTTCTAAAATCCGTACTGACCCCTACTCTCTCTTCTGTTTCTTTATCCGGTTTCTCTGTGGCCACCACCACCTACTCAAAGCATCATGATGCTCCAACAATTATGGATGGACTAAAAGCCAGAAGTCTACGTGACCATCATCATCAAGTCCTTCCATGAGAACCCTAAATCCAAAGAGGACTGTTTCATTTATGTTAGGTAGAATGCCCAGAGGGGACTGGGCGGTCTCATGGTCTGGAATCCCTACAGATTTTATTTTTTTCTCTGCCGTCTGGAGTTTTTTTTTTTGTTTTTTCTGTCCACCCTGGCCATTGGACCTCACTCTTATTCTATGTTAATTAATGTTGACTTATTTTGTTTTCTTACTGTGTCTTTTATTTTTCTATTCTTTATTATGTAAAGCACTTTGAGCTACTTTATGTATGAAAATGTGCTATATAAATAAATGTTGTTGTTGTTGTTGTACTGCACACATCAAGACGCTATATAACCTGACATTCTGTTAGCCTTCTTTATGGCTTCTGAACACTGTCTGGCAGTTGGTAGTGTCTCCTAAATCCTTCTCATAATGTGGCCTCTCGATTTTTCAGACCACCCATTGTGTATTCAAACATCACATTTTGACTTCCTATCTGTAATTCTTTACATTTACTGACATTAAATTTCATCTGCCACAAATCTGCCCAAGCCTATCTGCTGTCCAAGTCCTTCTGTGATGATATAACAGATTTCAAGTTATCTGCTAATCCAGCTATCTTGGTATCTAGCCAATTACAAACAGGGGGTAATTAGGGGGTGCAGAATGATGAGGTTATGGTGGGCAATTTAGCCCGGACATCGAGATACACCCTAGTCTTTGTGAAGGGTATCCAGGGACCTTTAATGACTACAGAGAGTCAGGCCCTCACTTTTATGTTTTATCTGAAGGATGGCACCATTTTCACAGAACATTGTGCCCGTCACTGCACTGGTGATATTGGGATCCATATAAGACCACAGGGTATGCGCCCCTCTGCTGGTCTCACCAACACCTCTTCTGGCAAAAAAAAAACAAGCTCTTTCCTAGATGGTCTCCTATCCAATCACTGGGTTTCTTCCAGGTGCTCCAGTTTCCTCCCGCAGTCTGAAGACATGCAGGTTAGGTGCATTGGCGTGCTTGGTGTGTGTGTGTGTGTGTGTGTGTGTTGTCCTGTGGTGGGTTGGCACCTTGTCCGGATTTGTTCCCTGCCTTGCACCCTATATTGGCTGGGATTGGCTCCAGTAGACCCCTGTGACCCTGTAGTTAGGATATAGTGGGTTGGATGATGGATGGATCGATGGATGGATGGATGGATGAATAGAAAAATTAACTAAGCAACTGGAAAAATGGAGTATTACAGTGCATCCGGAAAGTATTCACAGCGCATCACTTTTTCCACATTTTGTTATGTTACAGCCTTATTCCAAAATGGATTAAATTCATTTTTCCCTCAGAATTCTACACACAACACCCCATAATGACAACGTGAAAAATGTTTACTTGAGGTTTTTGCAAATTTATTAAACATAAAAAAACTGAGAAATCACATGTACATAAGTATTCACAGCCTTTTCCATGAAGCTCCAAATTGAGCTCAGGCGCATCCTGTTTCCCCTGATCATCCTTGAGATGTTTAATTGGAGTCCACCTGTGGTCAATTCAGTTGACTGGACATGATTTGGAAAGGCACACACCTGTCTATAGAAGGTCCCACAGTTGACAGTTCATGTCAGAGCACAAACCAAGCATGAAGTCAAAGGAATTGTCTGTAGACCTCCGGGACAGGATTGTCTCGAGGAACAAATCTGGAGAAGGTTACAGAAAAGTTTCTGCTGCTTTGAAGGTCCCAATGAGCACAGTGGCCTCCATCATCCATAAGTGGAAGAAGTTCGAAACCACCACCTCTTCCTAGAGCTGGCCGGCCATCTAAACTGAGTGATCAGGGGAGAAAGGCCTTAAATCAGGGAGGTGACCAAGAACCCGATGGTTACTCTGTCAAAGCTCCAGAGGTCCTCTGTGGAGAGAGGAGAACCTTCCAGAAGGACAACCATCTCTGCAGCAATCCACCAATCAGGCCTGTATGGTAGAGTGGCCAGACGGAAGCCACTCCTTAGTAAAAGGCACATGGCAGCCCGCCTGGAGTTTGCCAAAAGGCACCTGAAGGACTCTCAGACCATGAGAAACAAATTCTCTGGTCTGATGAGACAAAGATTGAACTCTTTGGTGTGAATGCCAGGCATCACGTTTGGAGGAAACCAGGCACCGCTCATCACCAGGCCAATACCATCCCTACAGTGAAGCATGGTGGTGGCAGCATCATGCTGTGGGGGGCAGGAACTGGGAGACTAGTCAGGATAAAGGGAAAGATGACTGCAGCAACGTACAGAGACATCCTGGATGAAAACCTGCTCCAGAGCGCTCTTGACCTCAGACTGGGGCGACGGTTCATCTTTGAGCAGGACAACGACCCTAAGGACACAGCCAAGACATCAAAGGAGTGGCTTCAGGACAACTCTGTGAATGTCCTTGAGTGGTCCAGCCAGAGCCCAGACTTGAATCCGATTGAACATCTCTGGAGAGATCTTAAAATGGCTGTGCACCGACGCTTCCCATCCAACCTGACGGAGCGCGAGAGGTGCTGCAAAGAGAAATGGGCGAAACTGGCCAAGGATAGGTGTGTCAAGCTTGTGGCATCATATTCAAAAAGACGTGAGGCTGGAATTGCTGCCAAAGGTGCATCGACAAAGTATTGAGCAAAGGCTGTGAATACTGAAATTTGCAAAGTTGTCATTATGGGGTGTTCTGTGTAGAATTCTGAAGAAAAAAATGAATTTAATCCATTTTGGAATAAGGCTGTAACATAACAAAATGTGGAGTGATGTGATGTGAATACTTTCCGAATGCACTGTATGGGCAATTCTGGTCACCACACATAGCAGCACTTGAAGTTGTGGCCAATGAGGCCACATCTGGAGTCCTGTGTGCAATTCTGGTCACCACACTACAAGAAAGACACAGTAGCACTTGAGGCTGTGCAGAGGACAGCAACCAGGTGCATCATGGGACTTCAGGACATATCCTGCAGTGAAAGACTCAGAGAATTAAACCTGTTTAGTCTGAGCAGAGGAGACCATGTGGGGACCTCATCTAGGTCTTCAAAACCCTCAAGGGCATTGATAAACTTAATCCAGCAATGTTCTGTCAGCTTAATGGTGAATCACATACTGGAGGACATCAGTGGAAATGAAGGGGAAGTGAATGTAGAACTTAAGTCAGGAAGCACCTCTTTACGCGAAGAGCCGTGGGAATCTAGAACAAAGTACTGAGATTTGAAGTTGAAGAGGAAACCTTGAGAACTTTTAACCTCTTAACCGCCCTCTGCCGGATATATCCGGCATCGTAGCGTTATTGCTGACGCCATACTGCCGGAATTATCCGGCACATTTGTCTATGGTTATGTGAATGCCTGGTGCGTAGTATAACTGACGCTTTGGCTTGGGTATTATTACTACATTGTATTTCGATAACTCTGTGGTTGTATTAGCCGGAAACTTTTTCTTTTCTGGTCACGTGATAACCATTCAGAAGTGGACGTTGTGAATATGGCGAAATGTAAACTGAGTTCAAGTGAGGTTTTGCAGGCGATTTTGGACAATAATTCTGATCACGATTTTAGCAGTTCTGAAGAAGATTTTAGCGACAATGATGATCAGCAACGTGCGGTGCTTGATACTGTGAAAGCCGACGCATCGGATCATGGTGATGAGTGGGTGTATCCGTTTGAGGCAACGTGTAGATTTACTGTTGATGTAAACAATTACACTGCTGAGTAGTTTAATGAGCTGTTTGTGTCACCTGACTTGATCAGACATTTTGGTCATCAAACAAATCTGTATGCAGCACAGTTTATTGAGAAAAATCCCGATTTACAGTACCTCCACATTCCCGTGTTCATGCTTAGGTAGACACTGATGAAAACGAAATGAAAAAATTCATTGGGATTTTGATGTGTATGGGAATAATCAGAAAACCAGATATTGAGATGTACTGGTCTACAGATCCTATGTATGCAACACCTATTTTTGCAGATACAATGAAACATAACCTATTCTCTTTGCTACTGAAATTCTTTCATTTGAATGACTACAGCAATGAGCCAGATAAGAAAGATTCAAACCGTGACTGCTTGTTCAAGCTACCTGAGAAAATGTATATTTTGTGTTTTATTACATGTTTGCCCATTTCTAGAACTTGCACAACATTTAGCGGTAAATACTGCTTGAATAAATGTAAAAAAGTAAAACAACGAAAATTGTTCAGATTTCGCCCGGCATGGGGAATATTCAGGGAGTTGGCGGTTAAAGAGTTAAGGAGGATTGGGATGAGATATGGGGACAGCATGGCTATTAGCTAAACAAATGAACAACTAATAGATTGAGTGGTCTCTTCTCATTTGTCACATTTCTTATGTTCTAAATTATATATCATTTTTGGTGCAGTTTATTTATTATCTAAATAAACTAAAAAGGGGAGTCAAGCTAAAGTTAGAAAATGGAATTTATCAGAAAAAGGAAGGAACCTTCACAAAATTGCTAATGTCATTTCTCGACATAGTCTCCACCCTTCTTCTCAATGCACTTACACCACCTGCCTTGAAATGCCGGAAATGTGTTTTTTTTTTTTCCTTTTAACGGTTAATCAGTCATTTTCTAACCTACTTAGTCCTGAAGAGGGTTATGGGGGTCAACTGGTGAAGATACCACACACACACACACCTATCACATCCTGGGGCCAATTAGTCATTAATTGAGTAATCCAGTTTTCACATGTGGGTCCTCCTGATTCCAACGTAATGGTGAGAACTGATTAAGCAAAAGGCCATCAATCTTTACCAGCCCAGTACAAGGAGGTGTAATTGGGTGACGCTCATCTCCAGGTGGCACATACATCCTTCGAGCCAAACATGGTTACTATGAGAATGAGTGGACTGGGAAGGAACATTGATACGAGAAGGTCTGGGACGGAGATTGTCGTGAGAAACTCCACAGGATCTGGAGCTTGTTATGAGAAAAGGTATTGAGCGACTCGATCATCATGATAAACCCTGTAAAGCAGATGATGGGATATGGTACGACCCGGGGATAGTTTGACATAAGAATCGCAAAAAATATGAGGCTCACCCAAAGCATGGCGCTCACTTCATTGAACTGTGCTCTGTATTGACATAAGAATTGTAATAAATATGAGGCTCACCCAAAGCATGGCACTCACTTCATTGAACTGTGCTCTGTAATGGTTTTCTGCACAATGATGAACTGTGACTGAATTGTTCTCTCTTTAGCTTCTCTTCTCTTCTTGGTGCCCCTGCTCTGTTTATCCTGTGCATGGAAAAGCCATCTGAGATACGGGGAGCCTTTGAGTCAATGACTGTAAAGATTTTGTCGTCAGATCAAGTGGCCCAGCGTTGACTTTACAGTAGAATGACCAGCATGGGATTGACCGAGATCTCTAGGATGGAGATTGTGTCAGACTTTGTGTGTTCTAACTGACTGTGGAACCCTTTTAATGAGGGTTATTTATCCCCCATTGATTCTGCTCAATCAGTTTTTTGCTTTCTATTTTGCATCTATTGTCAACTGGCCAAGTATCCGTTGGTACCAAAGACCATAGAGAATTTTAGACAGCATGGCATAAGCTCCTAAGTGTGGTGGACAGACAGACTTTACAGAACTTCAAAACTCAACTTGATGTTATTTCAGAAGAATTAAGTGGATAGGAAGGGCGAGCTTTGGTTGGTTAAATGGCCTGTTCTCTTCTAGATGGTTCTAATGTTTCATGTACACATAAAACCGTGATTAAGGTGAGTAACCCGGTCAGGGAAGAAACCTGGCTCCTTTCGTTGTTCAGACCACGGTGAGTGCACTCTGCATTTGTTTGTGTATGAAAATCCTAGAAGGTCAAAAGTTACAAAAATACTCAAACCAGCCCATCTGGGCAGTAAAGTCTATTGTGAGTGCCTATCTGAAGTATTTTCTGAAGATGTTTCCTCCACAACCGTACTGCTGCGCCACCGTGCTGCTCCTTCATTGTACATGTTTAAGCAAATCAAGTGATTTAGTCTGAGAGAACCGTGCTTTCCTTTTATCAAATAAGCAAAATATAATGAAGTAAAAGATGCCATTTGCATTCAAAGATGTAGTGAAGTAAAAGAGGAAGTAGATGGCAAATTTTATATACTCAAGTGAAGTAAAAATTTTCTCCAAAAGGACCCAAGCTCAGTATTCCTATTTCAGCACACAAAAACCCTTTAGAGAAGGCGACCTTTCCAGATATGTTCACAATGCAAAGGTAGCTCATCGATCTTGCTGTTGTGTTATTTGATTGGCTCGTCAACGGTGGGGAATTCTTCCGGTGAGTGGGGGGGGTCCCCCTTTCTTAGCTCCCCCACCCCTCCCTCCACTGCCCGTGTGCTGCTGTGCTGTGCACTGAACCCTCTGCCGCTCTGCCAGCGCCGACAGCTTTAACAGATAAAAGAGCCTCATTCCCAGTCGGCCCCCCTGCTTCAAAGAAGTCTGCTTTTTACCACATTTTGTCCTCATGTAAAATATTTATCACACTGAGTTCTTCACGCCTTTTACTTTCTAAGTCTTTGCTTTTGGCAAGCCTTCCCTTTGATACAGAAGCCATGCTTCTTCATAATGAGGGAATCACTGCATTCCCACGGGTACGGTTTGGGCACGGAGGAGCTTCTGCTCGTCTTCACCAGGCTACTTCATGGAGTTCTTAATCTGAGTTGTCATGTCCGTAGTGAAAGGAAATCTCTCATTCTCCGTGATAGAAGTAAAGGGAATGGAGACGTTAAAATGCAGTGTTAAATTAATGGGAAACAACAACAGTTGTATTGTTTGTAGACCTGCAGCTTGGTGTGGTGGCTAAGCAATGCCACTGTCACTCAGAGAGCTGCTCGTTCTGAAGCTGACTGTGTCAACCCAAGCTCGTCACTTACCAGTTTTTTCTGCTCCAACTGTTAAAAAACAAACAAATTTTCATACTGGTGTTATGGAGCAGGAAGCATTACGTGTAGGAGGAAGGTGTGCTCACTAAACAGTGAAGCAGGCTGTCATGGTGACCCTGTGCTGAAGAAGAGGGACTTTAATTGGGTAACTGCAATTGACATTTTTCATATATACTTTAGGTTGTAAGTCTCTTAGTGTTACACGAATTGTACTGGCGGCGTTTCTCAACCTTTAAGTATTTGCGACCTGAGTTTTCATAACAGTTTTAATCGCACCCCCTAAACGTTTTTTTGAAAGGAGCCCACTAATACCAATTTGTTCTTTTTTAATTAATGATATATCATAGATGCATATTTTATTATACCAACTTAACTTTTATCAACATTTATCTATCTCTTGTGAACTGGGACCCGGACACAGGCAGACAGACAACATAGTTTCACCACACACCCTTTATTATATACAATATTTACAAACTTTGTGCACTACCAACCCCAGTGCCTCCTGCACCGATCCCCCAAAGTCCAGGCCACACAGTCCTTTTGTCTTTCTCTCCTGGCCGCCTCCAGTCCTCACTCCAGCTCCGTCTTCCTTCCTCCCGACTCTCGCCAATGACTGAAGGGAGGCGGCACCTTTTATGGGAACCAGCTGCTTCCTGGCACTCCTCCTCAGACACGCCCTTCTGTGGCGGAAGTGCCGGCGGCGCACCCGGAAGCCGTCCGGGTGTCCCCTGTCATCTTCCCCCCAGCACTTCCTGGTGTGGTGGAAGTGCTGGGCTCCAGGGCTGTTCAGGCAGCGGGGCCACGGGCCCCTACAGGGCTGGGCTTCCATGCCCCTTACCCGAGGCCACCAACATAACCAGGGCGGACACCCCCTCGTGGTCTGGTGGAGGTACAGGCCCTCCTCCGGTCCTCCTGGGCGTCCCGGCCGGGCTCCTGCCTCGGCCGGATGTGGCAGATGATGGTCTGGAAGTGGGGCACCGCCTGGCGGTGACCACGGGCCCCTACAGGGCTGGGCTTCCATTCCCTCTACCCGAGGCCACCAGCGTAACCAGGTTGGACACCCCCTCGCAGTCTGGAGGAGGTACAAGCCCTCCTCTCGTCCTCCTGGGCGTCTATATTTATTTTTCTAGTATCAGAATGTAGTTTAAGTTAAATTTGTTTTGGTTTCAATAGATGTATTTTTCATATTTTCGATTTTTTTTTTCACATCTTCGCACCCCCCTTTATGGTACTTCGCGCCCCCCCTAGGGAGTCCCACCCCACAGGTTGAGAATCACTGGTACTGGTTTGTTTTTTTTTTTTTTCCCAGTTGAATTATTGTCCTCCTTTAAGGACTAATTTATGATGAATAAGATAGCATGTACTATACAAAAGACAAGTTATAATTTAGCATAGGGCAGTTGTTCCTAAATATAGATGAAAGGGGGCTGCCATAGTTGTGGCCTTTCATTCCAATCAATTTCACAAACAGTGCAACATTCTGAACTAAGACTTAAAATAAATCACTTTCTGATTCAATATATCATTGAATTTTACTTTCATACCTATGTGAAATTAGAGAAGACCACCCAATAGGAATATCTGTGACTTTCTGATTTGGGAGCCAGTGGTCCTCCTTGAAGCTTGAGTTTGGATCTATCTATCTATCTATCTATCTATCTATCTATCTATCTATCTATCTATCTATCTATCTATCTATCTATTATATAGTGCCTTTCACATATCTATTTATCTATCTATCTATCTATCTATCTATCTATCTATCTATCTATCTATCTATCTATAATATAGTTCCTTTCACATCTATCTCATTATTATTATTATTATTATTATTATTATTATTATTATTATTATATATGCCTTATTTACAGTTGTGCTTGAAAGTTTGTGAACCATTTAGAATTTTCTATATTTCTGCATAAATTTGACCTAAAACATCATCAGATTTTCACTCAAGTCCTAAAAGTAGATAAAGAGAAACCAGTTAAAAAAATTAGACACAAATATTATTTATTTATAGAGGAAAATGATGGATTATTACATATTTGTGAGTGGCAAAAGTATGTGAACCTCACGGATGATCAGTTAGTTTGAAGGTGAAATTCAAGTCCGGTGTTTTCAATCAGTGGGATGCCAATCAGGTGTGAGTGGGCACCCTGTGGTATTTAACGAACAGGATCTATCAAAGTCTGCTCTTCACAACACATGTTTGTGGAAGTGTATCATGGCACGAACAAAGGAGATTTCTGAGGACCTCACAAAAAGAGTTGTTGATGTTCATCAGGCTGAAAAAGGTTACAAAACCATCTCTAAAGAGTTTGGACTCCACCAATCCACAGTCAGACAGATTGTGTACAAATGGAGGAAATTCAAGACCATTGTTACCCTCCCAGGAGTGGTCGACCAACAAAGATCACTCCAAGAGCAAGGCGTGTAATAGTCGGCGAGGTCACAAAGGACCCCAGGGTAACTTCTAAGCAGCTGAAGGCCTCTCTCACATTGGCTGATGTTCATGTTCATGAGTCCACCATCAGGAGAACACTCAACAACAATGGTGTGCATGGCAAGGTTGCAAGGAGAAAGCCTCTGCTCTCCAAAAAAAAAATATTGTGCTCGTCTGCAGTTTGCTAAAGATCACGTGGACAAACCAGAAGGCTTTTGGAAGAATGTTCTGTGGACGGATGAGACCAAAATAGAACTTTTTGGTTTAAGTGAAAAGCGTTATGTTTGGAGAAAGGAAAACACTGCATTCCAGCATAAGAACCTCATCCCATCTGTGAAACATGGTGTGGTAGTATCAGGGTTTGGGCCTGTTTTGCTGCATCTGGGCCAGGACGGCTTGCCTTCATTGATGGAACAATGAATTCTGAATTATATCAGAGAATTCTAAAGGAAAATGTCAGGACATCTGTCTATGAACTGAATCTCAAGAGAAGGAGGGTCATGCAGCAAGACAACGACCCTAAGCACACAAGTCGTACTACTAAAGTGATAAAAATTCAGTGCAAGTTAAAAAATGCAAGGTGTAGAGTGTGAGGCAGGTATAACAGTCTATAATCTTGTATTGTATTAACGTTTACCCCTCTGGCTGGAATTTAAGAGTCGCATAGTGTGGAGTCTCCTCAGTCTGTCAGTGGAGCAGGACGGTGACAGCAGTCTGTCTCTGAAGCTGCTCCTCTGTCTGGAGATGATCCTGTTCAGTGGATGCAGTGGATTCTCCATGATTGACAGGAGTCTGCTCAGCGCCCGTCGCTCTGCCATGGATGTCAAACTGTCCAGCTCCGTGTTTACAATAGAGCCTGCCTTCCTCACCAGTTTGCCCAGGCATGAGGCGTCCCTCTTCTTTATGCTGCCTCCCCAGCACACCACCGCGTAGAAGAGTTCGCTTGCCACAACCGTCTGGTTGAACATCTGCTGCATCTTATTGCAGATGTTGAAGGACGCCAGCCTTCTAATGAAGTATAGTCGGCTATGTCCTCTCTTCCACAGAGCATCAGTGTTGGCAGTCCAGTCCAGTTTGTCATCCAGCTGTACTCCCAGGTATTTATAGGTCTGCACCCTCTGCACACAGTCACCTCTGATGATCACGGGGTCCATGAGTGGCCTGGGCCTCCTAAAATCCACCACCAGCTCCTTTGGTTTTGCTGGTGTTCAGTTGTAGGTGGTTTGAGTCGCACTATTTAACAAAATCCTTGATTAGGTTCCTATACTCCTCTTCCTGCCCACTCCTGATGCAGCCCACCATAGCAGTGTCGTCAGTGAACTTTTGCACGTGGCAGGACTCCGAGTTGTATTGGAAGTCTGATGTATGTTGGCTGAACAGGACCAGATAAAAGTACAGTCCCCTGCGGCGCCCCTGTATTGCTGCACACAATGTCAGACCTGCAGTTCCCAAGACGCACATATTGAGGTCTGTCTGTAAGATAGTCCATGATCCATGCCACCAGGTATGAGTCTACTCCCATCTCTGTCAGTTTGTCCCTATAGAACAGAGGTTGGATGGTGTTGAAGGTGCTAAAGAAGTCCAGAAACATAATTCTTACAGCACAACTGCCTCTGTCCAGGTGGGAGAGGGATCGATGTAGCATATAGATGATGGTATCCTCCGCTCCCACCTTCTCCTGGTATGCGAACTGCAGAGGGTCGAGGGCATGGTGGACCGGTGGCCTCAGGTTGTGAAGCAGCAGCCGCTCCATTGTCTTCATCACATGTGGCATCAGAGCGACAGGCCGTAAGTCATTCAGCTCACCAGGACGTGATTCTTTTGATACTGGGGTGATGCAAGATGTTTTCCAAAGCCTCGGTACTCTCCCCTGTTCCAGGCTCAGGTTGAAGATGCGCTGTAGAGGACTCCCCAGCTCCAGTGCACAGGCCTTCAGCAGTCGTGGCGATACACCATCTGGACCCGCTGCTTTGCTGGCACGAAGTCTGCTCAGCTCTCTGCTCACCTGGGCTGCTGTAATTGTGGGTGGGGGGTAACTCTCTCCTATGCAGGTATCAGCAGAAGGATGGGTGGAGATTGGCTCCAGCAGACCCCCGTGACCCTGTAGTTAGGATATAGCGGGTTGGATAATGGATGGATGAATGAAAGTAATACCAGATATGATTTTTGGAATGGTGGTGACAGAATAATGGAAAGACAGTAGGCAACGTCAGTTAATCATTGTCCAACCTGCTTTATCCAAACACAGGGCCACAGGGGTCTGCTGGAGCCAATCCCAGCCAGCACAGGGCGCAAGGCAGGAAACAAACCCTGGGCAGGGCGCCAGTCCACCACAGCAGTAGGCAACGTTAACTGCTAAATCAAGAGTCCTTTAACCTGATAACAATGGCTCATATTCTTTGGACATGTTGTCAGGAGAGAATAATCTCTAGAAAAGGACATCAGGATCAGTAAAGTAGAAGGAAAGTGGAAGAGAGGAAGGTCCTGCAAATGGTGGGTTAACACAGTGGATGGAACATTAGGTCCAAATATGGAAGAAATGGCAAAGGATGGCTCAGGATTGGACAACGTTTCACCGTGTTGTACACCGATCTGGAAGCGACTCGATGGCACCTCACAAGAACAACCTGCTAAAAGACAGTTGAGTGCCATATAAGGTTACCCAGGGACCTACTGCTATGCAAAGTGTTCATGATACTTTTAATTATATAGGGTTGCAGTTCAGGACTGCTGGGACACCGAGGACCACTGCGGTGGGAGAAACAAGGAGATGGTCCACAGAGCTCCAGAGAGGACTGTCCTGTCATAAAAAAGAGGTGACCTAGAAAACGCTCCCCAAATGAGAATAAATGTTCCTTTTGGTCACAGTGCCAATGAGCTCCCTTTGCTAAAACAAAAAAAGAAATCACATTAGAGCACACGTGCAAGAGCATGTTGGGGTGCGTGTGTGGGCGGCCACTACTCACTGCTCATTTAAATCCTTATTTTCTGTCACCCTGATAAGAATGAAGAGCCCTGAACGTGACGGCTGCACGCGCTTCCATTGAAGCTCGTATTGTTTCATGCAGGCTGCTGTACTGCCAGCCACCAATCCGCCTTTAATTAATATTTTGCCCTGGTGGCAGGGCATGCAATTAGCATAATTAATGCTGTATTGGCTGAGTCATGTGAAGAAAAAGCAGAAAGGCTGCCAGTTTGGCTTCAGTGCAACGATTACTGCTGCTGCAGCAAACCAGGGAATTTCAGGCCCTCAGAAAATAAAAAGAAAATTAATTCAATTTGATTCAGCTTAGTCCTGTATGGCAGACTTCAATGAGGAATATGGAAAATCATTTGTTCCGAAATAACATAAATCAAATGGCATGAAAAAGTAGAGCAATGCAATATATTCTGTCACTCACAAGCATCTGGGGACCACCTTCCTAGCTCTAATGAAGTCATCAATACCACCCTGGAATGAGAGGGGGCGCTGACTCTAACGATATCTTCTCCTTCCTCCTGCACACCCAAAAGGAAAATTGACCCCACCCCATCGCCCCGAGAAAAACTGACCCCGCCCCATTACCTCAAGAAAAACTGACCCCGCCCCATCGCCTCGAGAAAAACTCCGCCCCTTCCAGTCTTCAGCATATAAAACAGACCTGTTCATGAAAAGTGGCATCAGATGCTTAGCGGATGACCCTACAGGACGGAGCTCCTACTGCCAACAATATCGTTTGCCATTAAGCAGATATATTTTTGTTTGAGCCATGATCAGCTGTCTTTTGAGTTAGTAACTATACGGGTTACCAGGGTGGTACCCTGACCTTTTTTGGCTTCTCAGAGTTGCCTTCCTGCACAATCACTTCTTATAATATACAATATCTATCTCCCTCTATATATATATATATATATATATATATATATACATATACTAGCAAAATACCCACGCTTTCCAGCGGTGAAGTACTCCCTTAAAAATTTCATTAAGAAGAAAATTAAACCTTTTTAAACTGAGAGAAAATATACCAATAATTATTTGTTAAGGATCTCTTTGTATGCCACGTTGTGAGATCGGCCCTCCGGTTGTAAAATGACCAAGCTGTGCGCTGAACTTACTCTTGAGCATGTAACGTACAGTTGGCCACGTGAACAGTAATCTTGTTTCAAATCTCACAGCTTGGATTGCTGCTGTCATAATCGGTTTGAGTTTCATGGATTGTTTCAATGACGACAGTATTTGTAGGACTTGTTGTGTTGAAGTGACATTCGGCATCTGTCAAGCTTTGTAAGCACACAACCGGTTTCATCGATAACTTCACATCCAGCTTTTGAGAGTTTAAACATTCATAAACATCAAAGTGTCCACTACTCAAATCGTCACCTGTCAGTCTAAGATGTTTAAGAGGCAATACATAAGACACAATGGATATCAAGAGTGAGCCTGATATGGCCGTGCAATATGTAACACAGAGAATGGAAAAGGTAGGTGCCATCTCCGGGCATGGAAACCACTCGGTAAGTGAGAGTTCTTTGATCGATTTTGATCACCTCGATAGACATGTTAATGGGGGTACGGTTGGAATGATAAAGGAAATGGGTACCTGATCAATGTAAAGTAAGACTAAAATACCTACACAATAACTATAATCGTAATAAACAAACAATAAAACAGCGGAGAAGCCGTGAATTAAATAAAAAGGCTGTAGTTATCAGCAGGGAGACGTGAATCCCATGGCGAAGCAAGGAAGGTAATGTAGAGACTGTAGCGACAGACGGCCTTATATAGGAAGGCAGCCAACAACGTGGGAGGCGTTGGGATGGGGGACCCAACGCCATCTCACACGGTGACCGAGCTGCAGGCTATGGACGTACATATGTACGTAAGTAGGAATCAGTTAGCGTTGGGAACCCGCGTTTCAAATTTCTTGAAGATGGGCCCATAAGTAACAAAGACCGTTAAAAAGTTCAATATGGCGGCCGACAGTGGCATCATACCACCGAAATAAGTACCAAATTTCAGCCTTCTACCTACATGGGAAGTTGGAGAATTAGTGACGTTGGAAAGTTCAATATGGCGGCTGACAGTGGCGTCATACCACCGAAATAAGTACGTACATTGGTTTCAGTTAGTGCAGGGAAGCTGCCTACCAAATTTCGTGAAGATGGGGCCATGAACAAGAAAGTTCAACATGGCGGTCGTTGTTGACCGTTATGACCATTACGCATAGAATTTTGAAATGAAACCTGCTTAACTTTTGTAAGTAAGCTGTAAGGAATGAGCCTGCCAAATTTCAGCCTTCTACCTACACGGGAAGTTGGAAAATTAGTGACGTTGGAAAGTTCAATATGGCGGCCGACAGTGGCGTCATACCATCGAAATAAGTATGTACATCGGTTTCGGTTAGCGCAGGGAAGCCGCCTACCAAATTTCATGAAGATGGGGCCATAAATAAGAAAGTTCAACATGGCAGACGTTGTCGACCGTTATCGACTGTTATGACCATTACGTGTAGAATTTCGAAATGAAACCTTCCTAACTTTTATAAGTAAGCTGTAAGGAATGAGCCTGCCAAATTTCAGCCTTCTACCTACACGGGAAGTTGGAGAATTAGTGATGAGTGAGTGAGTGAATGAGTGAGGGCTTTGCCTTTTATTAGTATAGATATATACTACTAGCAAAATACCCGCGCTTCGCATCTATTGATATGTGTACAAAGGCTTGTTCAGCGTCAGAGGGTTGTTCGTTTCACACTGCATCAATAAGCAGCTCGTCTTCCTCTTTATCTGAGACATCACACACTGCATGCACGGGTTTACCTTTCCCAGTCCTGCAAAGTCAGTTCACGTGAGCCGCTCGGTGTACATGCATCGAAGGTTCTCAGCTGTGCTTGTGCTATCTCGTGCGATCTCGCGATGTCCACGGCTTTATCTAATGTTATCTCAGACCCGGCACTTAAAAGTTTCTTTTGCACTTTCGCTGAGTTTGTGCCAAACACTACTAGTCTATCCCTGACCATCTCATCTTCATTTGCATAAGCACAGTCCTTCACCAGCAATTTTAACTCCGTTACAAAGTGATCAAAAGTCTCATTTATATTCTGCGTCTTCTCATTAAACTTGTATCTCACTAATATCGTATCTGTCTTAGGCATGACAAACGCCTCAAAACGGTCATAATAAGTTTTCAGTACCTTGGCTTCCTCCTGGGTGAGAGTCCATGTGTTAAAAATGTCTCTTCCTTTTTCCCCAGTCCACAGGAGCAGGTAGCTGCATTTCTCACTCTCGTCTTTGCCTTTCAGTGGGCCAGAAAACATCAGCTCCACGTGCTGTCAGAACTATTTCCATTCTCCTGGCAGGTTAAGAGAATCCCAGTCAATTCGTGGTGAGGGAACTCCAACAAAATCCATTACTGTCCTCTATTCTGACACCATGTCTTGTTTTCACAAATTGTGAAAAATGAAATGATGGCGAGACTTTCTTTTAAAGTATGCAGGGGAACTTTATTTATTACAGCTGTTACATTCACGGCATCCGTGCTCTAAATTAACTTCCATAATAGTAACCTTGAGGTCCCTTTTTCTGGTGCCTTCCTGATGACATAGGTGCCTAAACCATGCCTGATAATAATACATTTCAATGACATATAAATATTACAGCGATCACCTAGATAGACATCTCACCACCCAAATCGCTACTCATGAATATAAGATGTTTAACAGGCATTCCCGGTATTAACTTGCCTGCGAATATTTAGCGGCAGCGTATCGATTGGATTGCTGCTGACGGACGGCCTTATATGGGCAGGCACTCAATTACGTGTGAGGTGTGGGTATGGGGGACGCAATATAGGCAGGCAGCCAACTACGTGGGAGGCGTGGTGATGGGGGACGCAATTCCGCCTCACACGGCGACCGAGCTGCAGGCTATTGCCGTATATATGTACGTAAGTAGGATTCAGTTATGACCGTTATATGTAGAATTTCGAAATGAAACCTGCTTAACTTTTGTAAGTAAGCTGTAAGGAATGAGCCTGCCAAATGTCAGCCTTCTACCTACACAGGAAGTTGGAGAATTAGTGATGAGTCAGTCAGTCAGTCAGTCAGTCAGTCAGTGAGTCAGTGAGTCAGTCAGTCAGTGAGGGCTTTGCCTTTTATTAGTATAGATATACTATATATATATATATATATATATACACTAGCGACTGGGAGCCCAATTGAATCGGGCTACAAATTGTACGTTTGTGAAATCCATACTTTCTCTGCAAAAAATTATTTGTTTTTTTAAGTCCTTGAAATGATTTTGTTATCATGGCACTGACTTGTGTTTGAAATAGACCTTTTCGGCCGATGTAATGAAGAGCTGCCTGTTTAAACGGGGCTGCGAGACGTGAACTCAGCTCTTCGGCGCACCTCATTTGATTTTTTTGGGCAAAATAATGTTCAAAACAAACCGCATTTTATGACTCTAATCAGAGTCGGAGTAATAATTATGTTGGCGTGGTCATTTTAGATCTGAGGCTAAAATTTAAACAATGACTGTTGTTAATACCCAGCTGTCATTACTCAGTTTGCCAATAGATGTCAGAAGGATGGATGCCAAAACCAAACTGCCCAAAGATAGATTTCGACATACCAAGCAAATGGCGATACGTTCTAAATTACTTACGTTTCCGGAGGTGTCGAAGGGTTTAAGTCAGTTGACGATGTTAGTCCTGGAAAGTACACCCCATCAAACCAACGCTCCAAAAATCAACCGAACTTACTGTTATCTGCTCGAACCAACACCGACTAACTATACTCGGCCGTCCAGCGGCGTCACTGTAGCATTCGAACATTCTTAGCCAATCACGCAAACACCATAAATATAGATAGTATCAAATTATATATAAGGATATATATATATATATATATATATATATATATATATATATATATATATATATATATATATATATATATATATATATATATACAGTGGTGTGAAAACTATTTGTCCCCTTCCTGATTTCTTATTTTTTGCATGTTTGTCACACAAAATGTTTCTGATCATCAAACACATTTAACCATTAGTCAAATATAACACAAGTAAACACAAAATGCAGTTTTTAAATTATGGTTTTTATTATTTAGGGAGAAAAAAAATCCAAACCTACATGGCCCTGTGTGAAAAAGTAATTGCCCCCTTGTTCAAAAATAACCTAACTGTGGTGTATCACACCTGAGTTCAATTTCCGTAGCCACCCCCAGGTCTGATTACTGCCACACTTCAATAGGAGCTGCCTGACACAGAGAAGTAGACCAAAAGCACCTCAAAAGCTAGACATCATGCCAAGATCCAAAGAAATTCAGGAACAAATGAGAACAGAAGTCATTGAGATCTATCAGTCTGGTAAAGGTTATAAAGCCATTTCTAAAGCTTTGGGACTTCAGCGAACCACAGTGAGAGCCATTATCCACAAATGGCAAAAACTTGGAACAGTGGTGAACCTTCCCAGGAGTGGCCGGCCGACCAAAATTACCCCAAGAGCGCAGAGACGACTCATCGAGAGGTCACAAAGACCCCAGGACAACGTCTAAAGAACTGCAGGCCTCACTTGCCTCAATTAAGGTCAGTGTTCACGACTCCACCATAAGAAAGAGACTGGGCAAAAACGGCCTGCATGGCAGATTTCCAAGACGCAAACCACTGTTAAGCAAACAGAACATTAGGGCTCGTCTCAATTTTGCTAAGAAACATCTCAATGATTGCCAAAACTTTTGGGAAAATACCTTGTGGACTGAAGAGACAAAAGTTGAACTTTTTGGAAGGCAAATGTCCCGTTACATCTGGCGTAAAAGGAACACAGAATTTCAGAAAAAGAACATCATACCAACAGTAAAATATGGTGGTGGTAGTGTGATGGTCTGGGGTTGTTTTGCTGCTTCAGGACCTGGAAGGCTTGCTGTGATAGATGGAACCATGAATTCTACTGTCTACCAAAAAATCCTGAAGGAGAATGTCCGGCCATCTGTTCGTCAACTCAAGCTGAAGCGATCTTGGATGCCGCAACAGGACAATGACCCAAAACACACCAGCAAATCCACCTCTGAATGGCTGAAGAAAAAACAAAATGAAGACTTTGGAGTGGCCTAGTCAAAGTCCTGACCTGAATCCAATTGAGATGCTATGGGATGACCTTAAAAAGGCGGTTCATGCTAGAAAACCCTCAAATAAAGCTGAATTACAACAATTCTGCAAAGATGAGTGGGCCAAAATTCCTCCAGAGCTGTAAAAGACTCATTGCAAGTTATCGCAAACGCTTGATTGCAGTTATTGCTGCTAAGGGTGGCCCAACCAGTTATTAGGTTCAGGGGCAATTACTTTTTCACACAGGGCCATGTAGGTTTGGATTTTTTTCTCCCTAAATAATAAAACCATCATTTAAAAACTGCATTTTTGTTTACTTGTGTTATATTTGACTAATGGTTAAATGTGTTTGATGATCAGAAACATTTTGTGTGACAAACATGCAAAAAATAATAAATCAGGAAGGGGCAAATAGTTTTTCACACCACTGTGTATATATATATATATATATATATATATATATATATATATATATCTGCGGTGGGTTGGCACCCTGCCCAGGATTGGTTCCTGCCCTGTGTTGGCTGGGATTGGCTCCAGCAGACCCCCGTGACCCTGTGTTCGGATTCAGCGGGTTAGAAAATGGATGGATGGATATATATATATATTTACACTGCTCAAAAAAAATGAAAGGAACACTTCATCATGACAGTCTAACACCAAGTTAATGAAGGTCCTGGAGGAGCTGAACTACCTGTACAGCCTGAATTGGCGGCAGGTGACACCTCATGCCACCAGTTTTTTTTGTTTTTTTTTTGTGGGGGTGTCCTGTTGTCTGTCCTGTTTAGTGACGATGCGTGTTCTACTCCATTCTCCTGTCCAGCTTCTGGGAGCTCTGGAACCCGACACCGTCGGTAATGCCACCGATGAGCTGGACATTGAGGCAGAACAAAGCAAGGGGATGGTGCAAACAGTGCAAAGTGCTCTTATTTTAAAAATCAACAAAACAAAACAGTGTCCAACTAAAGTGCAGTGCATCAAAGTTCCATAAATAAATAATCCAATTAAACGAGTGAACTAGTGGAGGTTAAAATCCAATAGAAAAAAAAACATTTTAAAACCGAGGTTAAAACAATGGCTGGAAGCAGTTTTTTAAAACAAAGCCCGGTGCCTTCTTTTACTGGTGACTCCCCTGCTTCTCCCATCCAGGCTATGCACCAGGGGAGTCACCCTACATGCAACAGACCTTCTACACCATACTGGTCTGGTGGTCATTCTGATCCCTCTCTCCAGTTCTGCTCACCCAGACCGAGACTTGGGAAGTGGAAGCCCCAGCGTGAGCGTCCTGGTTACTGTGGAGCCCAAGTCCCAGACACCCGCTGCTTTTGCTGCGGTGAGCCAAGTTTCTCTCGGTCACTCCTGCTTCAAACAGGTACTCAGTTGGAGCGGCCACTACCATCGGCCCTCGGGTGCCAGCCAAACACCCCACTTAGGCTCGCCTTTCCTGCAATGGCTTTCTCCTTCTTGCTTCCTCCTTCCTTAACCTCCCTTCATGTTCTTTTTTTCATTCCTTCTTTTTTTTACCTTATCCTCACACTTCTTTTACTTATTACGGGGACGTGGATCAGGTGTAGCAATTAGCAGCTCCCGGCATCAATTACGCATGCGGACGACTCCTCATCTGTGCACTTAAGTGAGGACCGCCTGCATCACGAATTTCCCCGGGAACCGCTTCCGGCCACACTACCACTCCCCCTCACTAAGCCGCGAAGGTGGCGACCATTTATTTAAAAAGGGGCCTTTTTGACTTGAGTTGTGGACCCGCTACACCACACATTTGCACCATTGATTCCCAATCGCTTGTGCTTCCTACCTGGACAGAATGATATCCCTGAAGCGTCAGTGTCTTGGTGTTAGACTCTCATGATTAAGTGACCCTTTTTTTGAGCAGTGTATGACCTGTGTCTGGGTGCAGGAATGACATCTCCACTACCTCAGAAATTCGGGGTGCCAACTTTGTCATCCCGTTTATTGTCCGCAGACAGAACAGAATCAGAACAAAAGAAAAATCTTAGCAAAGAACTAATGTGTGTCAGAAGATGTTAAGCCTAAACATCACTAGTATGTGAGTACAATCGAAAATGGCATAACGGGGTTAATGGGAGTGTCCTTGCCACCTTAAGACCAGTCAGAACGTGTAAAGGGGCACGGATTGAACACTTATGCTTTTATAATGCTCATTAATGGCATTTTATGGTTATGTGGGTCCTCATAGCTCCATTGCTTGACAAAAGCACCATTTTATACTGGGGCGGGTTCTTTGCATATGAAGTTACCTCTTTGTGCCTCATAATATGTGGGAAAATAGTAAAATCTTTAATATATCTTTAATATATTGCAAGCTACCTAGTGTCACACAAGTGCGCATGGCAGGCAGCTAAAGGGCTTCAGGAAGGGCCGTTCCGAGTCAGAGAGGTGGCAGAGTGCACTGACTGTTTTTCTCCCTTTCCTGCAGACCATTCACGGGAGTTTCCACCTGGACCCCTTGACATCACTTCCAGGACCGAGCCTATGGAAGAAGACCTTGCCGGCTTCAGCATAAACATAGAGTTATTAGACACCGCATGACCAGCAGCATTGTACGTCAACGTCGCCACCATATTGCGAGTGGCACTGCTGTGGAGTGAAGTAATGAATAATGTGCTGCTTGGGATTGTACAAACGCTCCAAACCAGATCCCGGCCTTCTCAGATTTCTGAGGGCATCTCGCATTTTTCCATCTGTTATCACACCCTTCTACAGGTGCACAGTGGAGTCCCATCCTCATCATTATCCTCATCCTCCACCACCTCAGTTCACGATCGTGAAGCACTGCAGAGGTGATGAAGGCGGCACAGAATATGGCAGCACACTGAGCTGCTTTCTGCTCAGGACATACACACTGTTTGTTGCTTTAGAAAGGTGAGCTGTCTCGTTAAAGACCTTCGGCCATCCTTCACAGTCGCTTTCCTCAGTCCTCCCTTCTGGACCAATGACTTTATCAACAAGGTCATCAGGTTAGTGAACAGCCAATCAGCGGAAGAAATATTGTTCCAGTCCTTGAATCTATATATTCGATATAAATGGTATACTGTATATGTTTCACTTTTTTTGAGGGTCTTTTTGTTGGCACTGTATCATTGTCACCATTCTGAGGAGACACAATATAAAGAAAATCTTACTTTAATGTACATGACAATAAACCTGAACTCAATGTTACATAAAACTGATGGTGGACTTTCTTACGCTTATGGCCTTTATTCTTGTGGCATTAAAGAAGGCTACTTGGTCCAGTAGCCCCCCCGGTGACATATCATGTGAACCTGACGAAGTCACTAAATCTGCCTGTATGCCAAAAAATAAATAAAAAAATAAATAAATAAAAATACACGTCAATTCCATAGCAACTATCTGTAACTGTCAAGTAGCTCGTGATGTCGTTAATGTACATTTTAAAGGTTTTTTTTTATTTGTTTAACCTCCTTAGCGTTAGTCCTGAGTGTCACTCAGGCAATGGTATATAGTCCAGTGGTTCCCAACCTTTTTTTGGCCATTTCCCACCTCGGCCTGTCTAAAATCATAATGTCCCCCACTGTAACAACTACCTTACTCTTATTATTACCTTTTCAAAAAGTGAACTCCTACTTACGTGGAGGAAGCCCATAATGTCATTAATTTGGTTCTAAACAAGCTTCCAAAGAACATAGAAACAAAAGAGGGAAAGGATAGTACTGACAAAGAAATCAGTTAAAAAAATATATACGTAATACTAGCCAACCCGCGGCGTACCATACGCATAATCAGGCCGGTTTTTTAATGATTTTTAAGCACAGGGAGAAAATTAACATTTGAAAAATCGGTAATGTAATAAATCAGCAAGAAAAGCAACATTGTAACAATGCACGGAACGAACCAACACACAATCGTCCGTGACTGAAAACTGGCGGACCGCAATCCTCAGACGGAGGGATGGGGGTGCACGGCGAAGAGTGTGGAACGGGAGGAGAGGAGAAGGACGTCCATTCAGCTCCCTCCATCATGCTAGTCTGATGATATCTCGTTCATTATGCACTGCCCGCTCATGTGCCCACCTCCAACTCGTCACTTGAGTCGTTGGCTGCGTTTCTAAATATAATCCACCAACACCAAGACACCTGACCACGGTAGTAGCGAGGTGTACAAAGGGTTGGGACGCAACCAGTGGGAGCGTATGAGTCACACTTAGTGGGAATTCAAGTGGTGTTCAACGGCTTACCCACGCCGGGTAGACACACGCTGAATGTCATGCATAATTATTTATTGAATGCTAAACACTTCTGGAAAGACACGGTTGTCTAAAACAGGTTGGTGTGAGAATACAACAGTAAGTGAATGAAAAGATGGAACTCTGGAGAGAGCAAAATACAGCACAACAGTGAACCTGTGGCATAACAAACGCCGCGTGGCTCAGACGTGCATGTGGACTCTTACCACAGACGAAAGGGACTAACTGGGTGGTCGGTGAGTTTTTGCATCCGGGCAAATGGGCAGGCAGTGTGAATGCCTAGAGAGCGAGGGTAGACGCCGGCCGGTGAAAAAGGAGTGTTGGTGGGCAGGAAAACGTGTTCCGTGTTCCTGCAGGAACATCTAAGAAGACGCATGTTTGTCGCGGATGCGAATTGCTGTATGTAGCGTGTAAAACAGTTTGCTATGGTGAACAAAGTCGTGCGTCGTAACCAAAAAGTCGGTTTTTAAAGACTGCTTACTTCATTGTGCTTTAACCTCAGTTGTAAAGGATTGTTTTAAGGATCCCATGGGATACCCCTCGCAAACCGTTTTACACGCTGCATATGGCGATTCACCTCCCGAGAAACATGCCTCTATGAACAGTCAACGTAGCTCGGAGGTGCATGACATGCACATGACATTAACCTGACCTGCACTGCATGTGGCCTCTACGACAGACCAATATAAATGACGCCATTTTTTCTGTGTCATCACGTCCGAGATAGTGGGCGTGGCCCTGCGAGTTGTCGTCGTATCCAATGGTCTTGGAGTTGGTGGGCGTGGCTCCTTCCTGTGTGCGCCATAGGTGTCTCACTTGTCGGTGGCTTAGTGAATCCACACCCCTTCCGGCGTGCTTTCCATGGTTGTCTTGCCTTAGTGAATTATATATATAGATGGGGTGTACACATTCCACATTGGGAATCACCGCTATAGACGCTTCTCACGTTAAGACCTGAGGATTATTCTGGCTGTAAAAGTGCCTACAGCATTAGTGCCGAGCGTCACTTGGATAACAGTGTAGTCGCGTCTTCTCCTGGTCCCATAATGGCGTCTCGTAGGAAACGCCTCTCATCAGCACTGACGACAAAGTGAATCGGTCTTCAGGCAGGGAAACTGAAACAGTCAGTGAAACAAAAGCGATTTTGGTGAATCCAAACGTGACACTTGCATCACTTGCACATGTGTGGTGTGCTGTTCTTATTAAGTACTAGCTGAAATACCCAGCGTTGCCCGGGAGGAAAATAAAGTGTTTTTTTTTTTTTTAATTGTTTGAGAAAAAATAATTTAAAAAATACAACTTTAAAAATAAAAATAAACTAACAACAATGAAGACGCACTAATGTGCTTGTTTTGCGGTCTTGTATGTATGTTATCATCCAGTTGAATCGGCCAACTCTATTTAATTGGCGGTGCTCAAACATAAAGAATGCTGGCAGTCACCTCCATTTTGCCCTCTGGTGGTCGTTCCCGAGTGTCAACTTGATGATAACATGCACCCTACCTGTAGAGTGAAGTCAAGGATAAAGATGCCTCACGCATGTGCTGCTTGGGATTGTACAAACCGCTGTGCGCTCCAAACCAGATCCCGGGTGATTTCATTTCATAGGTAAAGCTGAACAATTGTTTTGGTTTTATTTGGCCATTAGAAAATCCTGTTTTATAATCTTAGCACTCAATACAATACAGCTTACAATAAAATTAAACAACATTAGTGAAATTAAAACAAGAGAATGATGAACCAAAAAGCAATAATTAGCAAACAAACAAAGATAACTGGCAGTAACAGTGCAAAATTCACAATTGGTATGCCAGTTTGAAAAGATAAGTTTTGAGGGCAGTTTAAAAATGTGTTATTGAATCGAGCTGACGGATATGAGAGGGAAGAGAATTCCCGAGTTGAGGAGCACAATGAGAGACGCTCGAGCTGCCATAGCACTGAGTCTGACGTGTGGTACAGAAAGTCGAGCTGAAGATGAGGATCTGAGTGAGCGAGAGGAGTGCCAGTCTGGAGATCAGTGAGGTTGTGGAGAGCTTTAAATGTTCAGAGCGGGATTGTGTGTCGTATTCTGTAGTGAACAGGGAGCCAGTGAAGTTGAGAGAGAATCGGTGTGATGTGATCAATGGGTTAAGAACAGCAGGTTATTATCCTGGCAGCAGAATTTTGAAGAAGTTGTAAGCGATGGATACGTTTTTGTGGGATGTCAGATAGAATAGCATTACAGTAATCTATACGTGACGTGACTCGGGCATTAACCGATACTTCAGTACTGTGGTGTGTAAGAACAGGACGAGGTCTAGAAATGTTTCAGAGATGTAAGAAGGCAGTCTGAGAAATGTTACTTATTTGGAAGGAATTATTTAATAATAATAATTATTATTTAATAATTGCCATTATTAGTGTATAAATGGATATAAATAATTGCATGTAAACGATTCGCCAAAATCTGTTGTATGTAAACCAGGGGTGTCGAACTCCGGGCCTGGTAGGCCGCAGTGGCTGCAGGTTTTCATTCTCACCCTTTTCCTAATCAGTGACCATTTTCACTGCCAGTTAACTCCTTTTCTCTTCATTTTATTAGCTCTGTTTTTAAGGATTCAGTCCTCTGAATTGATTTGTTTTTCTCATTAAATGACAGCCAAACAGAAATGAGACGTGAAATGAGCCAACAGATGACCAGCTAAACTGGGATTTCAAACTCCAACCACGTTCTTAATGAGAAGCAAATTCTCCCTGTTAATTAAACCCGTCATTTCATTCCATGGCTTGTTGCTGCTTTCGTTCTGCCACAGCAGACATTCCCAAAACTGTTGTTTTTCTGTTTTACTGAGACCTTCACCCTTCTTTATTTTCAGCTATTGTGCGATGGTCACAGGTGAGCTGCTCATGTAGCAGCTCATTTTGTGTCTCATTATTGTTTGGCTGCTAATTAAGGAAAAAGAAACAACTAAGGGGTGTGAGTCACGTCAATTAAAACTAAGGCAAAAGAAGTTAATCAGCAGCAAAAACTGGTCACTAATGAAGAAGATGGTTAGAATGAAAACCTGCAGCCACTGCGGCCCTCCAAACCCGGAGTTCGACACCCGTGATGTAAACGATATCGTTTTAAACGTTATTGCTTATTCATCAGAAAACCCGGTTTCCACGTCTACCTGTATTAGTTTAAATGGCAGTTTTGCCACTCGCAATGTGGTGGACGCGCTGATGTATCGAGTCGACTGGGCAACAGCTTCTACCTATATATGTCTATGGGCTCCAGCCCCCTGTGATGTCACGTCCGAACTCGAGCCTATGGCTAAAGACCTTCCTGCGCCTGACCCCTATGATCTCACTTCCTGTCTTCCCCTTTAAAAGCCTCCACCTTTTCCCCGATTCCCTCAGTTCTGTTTTAGACTCGGTTTTGTGCACATCAGTGCTGTATACCTTTTTTCGACTTTGCAGCCAGGATACCAAATTACACGGATGGCCGCCCCAAACCTTTCTATATCTCTGTATCAAGTTTGTGACACTAGTAAGACACTAACAGATTAAGAAAATCTGGCGCCTGTGTTACATACACATGCAGCAAGACTCATTTTCAAGTCACAACCCATCGATATTTCACAAACCTGTTGCCTGCTTCATTTACTGCATGCCGCCTGCTCCAAATCCAGATAAAGAAAAGTTCTTTCTGGAACCTTGCAGTGGATGAGTGCTTTGGGAACCAAAAATGGTTCCCCTATATGGCATTGCTCTAGCACTCTTATTTTTAAGACTGTACTTCAATGGTTCTCAACCTGGGGGGCATGAAGTACCAAAAAGGGGGGCCACGAAGATGTGAAAAAAAGAAAACAAGAATCGAAAATACAACAACAACATTTATTTCTATAGCACATTTTCATACAAATAATGGAGCTCAAAGTGCTTTACATGATGAAGAAAAGAGAAATAAAAGACAAAGTAAGAATTAGAATAAGAGAACACTAATTAACATAGAATAAGAGTAAGGTCCGATGGCCAGGTAGGACAGAAAAAACAAAAAATAACTCAAGACGGCTGGAGAGAAAAAATAAAATCTGCAGGGGGTACCAGGCCACGGGACAACCCAGTCCCCTCTGGGCATTCTACCTAACATAAATGAGAACAGTCCTCTTTGTATTTAGGGTTCTCTTGGAAGGACTTGATGATGAAATATGAAAAATCCATCTATTGAAACCAAAACAAATTAACTTAAACTACATTCTGATACTAGAAAAATAAATATAGAGTTAGATAAATGTCGATAAAAGTTAAGTAGGTATAATAAAATATGCATCTACGATATATCATTAATTAAAAAAGAACAAATTTGTATTAGTGGGCTCCTTTCAAAAAAACATTAGGGGGCGCGATTAAAACTGTTATGAAAACTTGGGTCACAAATACTTAAAGGATGAGAAATGCTGCTATACTTGAAGCATTTCAAAGGTAGCTAAAGTCCATCAGTGTGGACAGGTGCCCACCGGGGACCCTCGCAAAGATTTGCCTGATGGAGTTTTAGAACGCATGGCAGATGCAATCACCACAGACTTCAGGTGTGCAGCGAAATGAGGAGCCGGTAGTGTCAGTGTGTGGGCAAAGGGCAAAGCACACAGTGGTGTAGCTCGAGTTTGTGTCACTCGGGGCGGCACAGGATAGGGCAGTGCTTCAATTTGGCCGCCCTCCAACATATCTGAATATTTTAGTCTATTTAAATAGAAAATTAAAATGACATATAGAGAAAAATTAGGATACATTTTGCATAGATTTATTCATATACAGTGTCACACACGTGCAATTAGGGGGCCGCGTAAGGACCCAAACTGTAGCGTGAAGTCGTATGCCAGAAGGGAATGGCGGGTACTAACCTCTCTCTCTTTATTCCTGCAGAAAGAAAGACGCACCGCCCCATGAATCTGCCACGACTACCTGATCACGCATTACCACTGATGACATCATCACTCCCAGCATCCATCTCGGTTCCTTCCCAGCATTCCTCTCTGTCTACTTCCGGTCCCTCTCCATAAATGCACCCCCACTCCGCCATTTTGATGGTCTCTGATTGATGAAAATTGCTACTTTAAATATCTGCTTGTACTCATTTCCTTATAGTATACAGGGCCAGAAAACCCCAAACCTTGCTGCTTTGTGTGTCTTTCTTTTACAATAGAGAAACCAAAATAGTTTTTCACATATAATTATTTATAAGCATCAACTAGACAACAATAGAGTAATGACACACTGATAAGCCATGTTCTAATTATTAGTTTAATATGATTACGCTGCGAAAACCAGAAGCAGTGTAGTGTGTACAAGTGATATGTTTTCAACACGGAGCAAGAATTTATATTGAAAACGAAACAAAATTATAACTTGTAAATGAGTTGTTTATCTTCCTAGAAATTATTATCCATCTTGTATATGTTTATTTTTGTTATTGCCTCATACATTTCAACTGCTGTGTCTGATACAGCATGTATGTGTGTATATATGTGTCTGTGTCTGATACTGATTTATATGTGGTTTCTTTGTGGTGGCGGCCTGCGCCACCACCACCTACTCAAAGCATCATGATGCACCAACATTGATGGACTGAAAGCCAGAAGTCTACGTGACCATCATCATCAGGTCCTTCCATGAAAACCCTAAATACAAAGAGGACTGTTTGACTGATGTTAGGTAGATTGCCCAGAGGGGACTGGGCGGTCTCTTGGTCTGGAATCAACTGCAGATTTTATTTTTTTTTTCTCCAGCCTCTGGAGTTTTTTTTCTGTCCACCCTGGCCATCGGACCTTACTTATTATATGTTAATTAATGTTGACTTATGTTTATTTTTTTATTGTGTCTTCTATCTTTCTATTCATTTTGTAAAGCACTTTGAGCTACATTTTTTTGTATGAATATGTGCTATATAAATAAATGTTTTTTGATTGATTGATTGATACCGTCACAGAAGGACAGTCTGAAAATTATTTTTGAAGCATTCGTGGATAAAAATCGGACAATTTTATTACTCATTCATGAGTGATATTTTTTCGAACCCTGCTACTTACACACAAATTGTACTGAGTCTTTTGGCCAATGATGTCACCCCTAAAAATGTGCTGCCTGGGGCGGATCCCAAACTCCGCACACCCCCAGCTATACCACTTATGACACATCCAGCATGAAAAGAGACCGTTTGGCCATAAAGGAACCAATGACACTTTTAAGGGCCAACTAACACCAGCATAGCCTTAAGGGCTAATTTTATTAATCACCACACCCCACGGGTCCTTAACGATATATTCACGGGTCCTTAACGATATATTCAGTAGTGTAACATGGTTTCTCTTCTAAGATGAGATGACTTACATTCTTCTTTTGGGAAGAAAAGGAATTGGATCGGGTAGATTTCTGTTCCAAATACAGCGGAACCTCGGTTCACGACCATAATTCGTTCCAAAACTCTGGTCGAAACCCGATTTGGTTGTAAACCGAAGTAATTTCCCCCATAGGATTGTATGTAAATACAATTAATCTGTTCTAGACCATACGAATTGTATGTAAATATATATTTTTTTAAGTTTTTAAGCACAAATATAGTTAATTATACCATAGAATGCATGGCGTAATAGTAAACTAAATGTAAAAACATTGAATAACACTGAGAGAACCTTGAACAACAGAGAAGATTAAGACTGCAATAGTTTGCGCGATAGCGCTACAAACCTATCCCAAAAAACACATTTTTTACTGAGTTTGAAGCACAGGGAAAAAAATTAACATTTGAAAAATCCGGAAGTTAATAAACCACCAAGAAAAGTAACATTGCAACAAATCACGCTACGAACTGGTCGCTGTAAACAGAAGTGAAAACAAAATCAAGCCCAGTGCATTCTTTAACTGCCTTCTCTACCTTATGCATCCATCCCTTTCTCGCTCCCTCTCTCTCTCGTGCGCCTGTGTGTGTGTGTCGCTCTCTCTCGCTCCCTCTCTCTCGTGTGTGCGTGTGTGTCTCTCTCACACACCTCTGTGTGTGTCTCTCTCTCTCGTGCGCCTGTGTGTGTGTGTGTCGCTCTCTCTCTCTCTCTCTCTCGCGTGTGTGTGTGTCTCTCTCTCGCATGCCTCTGTGTGTGTGTGTCGCTCTCTCTCATGTGTGCGTGTGTGTCTCTCTCGCATGCCTCTGTGTGTGTCTCTCTCTCTCTCTCTTGCGTGTGTCTGTCTCTCTCACACACCTCTGTGTGTGTCTCTCTCTCTCGTGCGCCTGTGTGTGTGTGTCGCTCTCTCTCTCTCTCTCTCACGTGTGTGTGTGTCTCTCTCTCTCTCTCTCTCTCTCTCCCTCTCTCTCTTGTGTGTGTCTCTCTCTCTCTTGCGTGTGTCTGTCTCTCTCACACACTTCTGTGTGTGTCTCTCTCTCTCTCTCTTGCGTGTGTCTGTCTCTCTCACACACCTCTGTGTGTGTGTCTCTCTCTCGTGTGCCTGTGTTTGTGTGTCGCTCTCTCTCTCTCTCTCTCTCTCACTCGCTCGCTGTACAGGGAGAGACTGAACACATACAAACCGAAAGGGAAACTGGCTTGTTCGTATACCGAGTGTGTGGTCGTGAACAGATGCAAAAGTTTGGCAAAGTTTTTGGTTGTAAACCAATTTGTACGTGTTTCAAGACATTCGTGAACCGAGGATCCACTGCACAAGCTGTATTCTCTGCAGCTGCTAGCACATGGTGAGGCCAAAAAAAAAATACCAATAACAGTCTTACTTCCTCTCACATAACCTCCCAGATCTTGAATGCTTAACTTTATAAGCACTACTTCCTAACACATTACAACTTAATAACGAAATGAACATTGGAAATCTAAATGTAGGTATTTTCCTATTCCCATTCTAATATAATAGACATTTACTTCTCTAATTTAATGCTTAAGTGACAGCATAACTTTACAGTAGTATCAGAGTAAGACTTCAGTTCAATTCAACTTTCTTGTCCCAAGATGGAAATTTGGTTCATGTTCTGTGTTCAGCCAAGTGGACCTTCCCGTTCCGATTACCACCGAGGTTTTCACACACTGTATGAGATATCTGCTGCTCACAGTGACCTTTTCGTTATGAAATGTCAGCAACACGGCATTTCGAAGCACTTTTGGCTTCAGTGCTTTATTAAAAGTGTTCTCTGAAACGAAATGGGGTTAGTTTCTTTTTATTTAAACGATTGGCGGCCGGCAGATCGTGCAATTCTCGGTTTAAGATTTAGTTTGGTCTACGGGTTGGCCTGTCCACGTGACTTGAACTCAAACGTGAACCTCGGAGTACGGAAGAGCGCGCGCGCGTGCGAGAGAGAGAGAGAGAGAGAGAGAGAGAGAGAGAGAGAGAGGGTGGGGTGTGTTGGGTAACTGTAGGAGGCGGCAGAGCACCAGCGCAGCACGTGCTCACAAGAAAGCAGCGGTGCCAATTAAAAGACCGAAAGCGCCACTTTGTTTAATTGTGCGCGTCACATCTTTATTTTTTTTTTGTCGCTTGCCCTTTGGAGCCACACACACGAGCGAGGAAAGGATGAGAACTTATAGCTGTGTAATGAAAATAAAAAAAAAAATTAAAAAGAGAGAATCCGAAAAAAAAAGAAAAACTATCAGCGCAAGTGTTATTAGACAGAAGGGTGAGCGGGCCAGACAGCACCACAGGGGACACGACATTAAATACTCACCAATCCAGCTCCAAATAAATAAATAAATCCCACATTTTTACACAACAGAATGTCTGCTACGTTCCACAGAAGCGCCGGGGCCAGCACACAGTGCCGCCGACCCACCCTCCAAACGCCCACTCCATTTCACAAATGCCAGCAGACACGCATTACAGGCTCACCGCTCGGCTTGTTTTCCTTCAGCCTTTATCTTATCCATGTTTTAAATGAAAAGATTATCCACATCAATAATTCATAAGAAACCGTTTTTTTTAGGGATTAAACATTTAAGTAGTAGCCAGTGTGTGTTTTCTACGCTGTGGTCTCCTGGGGAAGCAGCTTGAGCTCCAAAGCTAAAACGGTGAATCGCGCACTCGAGAACACCAGTGGAAATGAAAGGAAAGCGCATTTAGGAAACACTTCTTTACGCAAAGAGTTGCGCGAATCTGGAATATATTACCAAGATAACAGGGGCGGCTCTAGATTCGTGGCGACCCTGAGCAGAGAAAGAATCGGTGGCCCCTTCGCCTACCAATGTCAATATGGTATCTTATGCACGGCGGACACTGCATTGCCGCCTCGTGCTCATGACACAAGCGTTTAATTTATGATAAAGTTCAGGATTGATCCTTCCTGTGACTCAATGAAAGCCTCCTGAGCCGCCTTTTTCTTTCGTTTCGAATAACCAGATTCATTTTGTTTAGAATGGGTATGCGAATGTCTTGTGTCCCCTATCCGACCAGATATTCACTATGACAATTGCGCAAACACTAATACTTTATTAAAACTAGGTGAAGCATTAACTTGTAAGACGATTCGCCCACTTGCACTAGCTTCGCTTTAGCTGTCAGCTGTGTCGTTATTTTCTCTTTCTGTTTTATATTCAGTATATATTGGCGTAGCGGCCCCTGGGATTTGGCGGCCCTGTGCAGGTGCACAGTTTGCGCATGCCTGAGGCCGCCCCTGATATACAGTTAAATCCGACGCCTTGGCCACTTTTAAGAAGGACCTGGAGGAGATAATGGGGGCAAAAACGAGCAACAAATGGACTGACTGATCTCGCCTTGCTTGACAAATTCCTAATTTTCAAAAGAAGCCCAAGTGCCTGAGCAAACATATCAAGGAAGCCTGCTCCGTCACAGGGTTAATATCCTGGACACGCTGGAAGCTGCACTGGTGGCTAAACTGGAGATGCCATCATGAAAATTCTCCTCCATACCCATAATTGGATTTGAACCCATTATTGCTACAAGAGACCGTACTCCGCTGGATCATTTGACAAGACCCTTAATCTGAAAATTGCACCAGGGGGGACACTCATGCAAAAAGACAATTTCACCTCGGGAATTAACATTGTGCATCAAATTAAAATTGTTTTCTAATTTCTGCATGATATACATTTATTATTGATTGATTGATTGTATAACCTGTCCTGTGAGCCTGTATCTTTCTTTATTTTTCTGCTTCTATATGTACCTACATTTTCCTTTGGAATTAGTAAAAAAATGGTCAAATCTAATGTAACTTTTTTATATATAGTGCCTTGAGGTGTTTAGTGCTGTTGCTTTATACCTCCAATGTGGGAGGTTCAAATACAAGCCCATCTGTGTGCAGTGTGTCTGCTTTCCTTCAGTGTTGCATAATACTGAAGTTGAAATATATATATATATATATATATATATATATATATATATATATATATATATATATATATGTATAGTCACACATGTGTGATTAGGAGGCAGTCGAAGAGCCTAAAGGTGAGTGAAATATCGTGAGATAGAGGGTCATCACGTGGTAGTTACCTAAATCATTTTTCATCAACAGGAAATTAGAGGAAAAGTAATTACCTCCACTTCCGGACTCAAAATGGTCACAATGATGTCACTTCCGGCCCCACAAGATCACCTCACTTTCGTCGACTCCTGATGATGTTGGTTCCGGCTCCTGTTTCAACATCACATCCTGCCAACCATTTCCTGTCCCATAAACCTTTGTCTATAAAACCGCCATCTTTACATCAGTAAAATGTTCATTGTTCCCAAAAAGACACTGAATCAGTTTCTTTCTTTATTGTCTGTATGACAATATATGGGGATGGTTCCTAAACCTTTATCTGTTTTTGTGCAGTATTTTTTCTTCTTTGTTGGACTTTCCACTATATATATATATATATATATATATATTATTATTATTATTATTATTATTATTATTATTATTATATGGCACAGTTAGGAGACCTGGGTTTGCTTCCTGGGTCCTCCCTGCGTAAACTTTGTGTTTCTCCCCGTGTCTGCGCAAGGTTTCCTCCCGCAGTCCAAAGACATGCAGGTTAGGTGCATTGGTGATTCTAAATTGCCCCTAGTGTGCGCTTGGTGTGTGTGTGTGTGTATGTGCCCTGCGTTGGGATTGGTTCCTGCCTTGCACCCTGTGCTGGCAGGGATTGGTTCCAGCAGACCCCTGTGACATTGTGAGTAGGTTGGAAGATGGATGGATGGGTATACACTCACCTAAAGGATTATTAGGAACGCCATACTAATACGGTGTTTGACCCCCTTTCGCCTTCAGAACTGCCTTAATTCTACGTGGCATTGATTCAACAAGGTACTGAAAGCATTCTTTAGAAATGTTGGCCCATATTGATAGGATAGCATCTTGCAGTTGATGGAGATTTGTGGGATGCACATCCTGGGCACGAAGCTCCCGTTCCACCACATCCCAAAGATGCTCTATTGGGTTGAGATCTGGTGACTGTGGGGGCCATTTTAGTACAGTGAACTCATTTTCATGTTCAAGAAATCAATTTGAAATGATTGAAGCTTTGTGACATGGTGCATTATCCTGCTGGAAGTAGCCATCAGAGGATGGGTACATGGTGGTCATGAAGGGATGGACATGGTCAGAAACAATGCTCAAGTAGCCCGTGGCATTTAAACGATGCCCAATTGGCACTAAGGGGCCTAAAGTGTGCCAAGAAAACATCCCCCACACCATTACACCACCACCACCAGCCTGCACAGTGGTAACAAGGCATGATGGATCCATGTTCTCATTCTGTTTACGCCAAATTCTGACTCCACCATTTGAATGTCTCAACAGAAATCGAGACTCATCAGACCAGGTAACATTTTTCCAGTCTTCAACTGTCCAATTTTGGTGAGCTTGTGCAAATTGTAGCCTCTTTTTCCTATTTGTAGTGGAGATGAGTGGTACCCGGTGGGGTCTTCTGCTGTTGTAGCCCATCCGCCTCAAGGTTGTGCGTGTTGTGGCTTCACAAATGCTTTGCTGCATACCTCGGTTGTAACGAGTGGTTATTTCAGTCAAAGTTGCTCTTCTATCAGCTTGAATCAGTCGGCCCATTCTCCTCTGACCTCTAGCATCAACAAGGCCATACTGGATGTTTTTCCCTTTTCACACCATTCTTTGTAAACCCTAGAAATGGTTGTGCGTGAAAATCCCAGTAACTGAGCAGATTGTGAAATACTCAGACCGGCCCGTCTGGCACCAACAACCATGCCATGCTCAAAATTGCTTAAATCACCTTTCTTTGCCATTCTGCCATTCAGTTTGGAGTTCAGGAGATTGTCTTGACCAGGACCACACCCCTAAATACATTGAAGCAACTGCCATGTGATTGGTTGATTAGATAATTGCATTAATGAGAAACTGAACAGGTGTTCCTAATAATTCTTTAGGTGAGTGTATATTATTATACTTGAGTATGTTTTGAGAATACATGCCCTTTGAAAACAACATTTCTGACTTCTTTGACTTTTACCTCACTACATTTTTCAAATGCTGAGAGAATGTGGCTGGATCGACTCTATCAATGCCTGTGACGATTTTAAAGACCTGGATGAAGTCCCTACTCAGTGTCGTCTGCTCAGACTATACAGGTTTAACTCTCAGAGTCTGTCACAGTAGGACATGTCCTGATGCACCTGGTTGCTCTCCTGTCCACAGCCTCAAGTGCTGCTATGTCTCTCCTGTAGTGTGGTGACCAGAACTGCACACAGGACTCCAGATGTGGACTCATTAGGTCTAATTTTATTGCGCAATTTCTAATCTTCCATTCCAAGATGTTAGAAAAGGCTGTTGCTGCTCAACTCAATGATTATTTAAACTTGCATGACCTGCCTGAGCCTTTTCAATCTGGACTAAGAGCCTTATGTAGCATTGAAACTGCTTTACTTAAGGTAACCAATGACTTACTTATGACCACAGATCCTGGGATGGCCGCTCTTCTAGTTCTCCTTGAGTTAAGCGCAGCATTTTGCACAGTTAACCAGGATATTTTACTGTCCTGACTTTCAGCTATTGGTATCTCTGGTGCTTCTCTTTCTTGGCTTACATCACACCTCAGTGATCACCAGTATTACATCTTCATTAGAGAATACAAATCTGCCTCTACTTCACTCACACAGGGTATCCCTCAAGAGTCAGTTCTCGGTCCAGTCCTCTTTAATATCTATTGTTTATGCTCCCATTAGGTGAGATTAATCGTCAGTATGGTCTAAGCTTCCACTGCTATACCAATGACACACAACTTTATGTAAGTGTTGATGCAACTGCAACATCTTCACCAGTTACACTGACTGACTGTATTCGGGAAATCAATCATTGGATGACAAGTAATTTTTTACTTAATCCTGATAAAACCGAAATCTTATTAGTTGGTACTAAATACAATTCAATACAATACAATTTATTTTTGTACAGCCCAAAATCACACAAGAAGTGCTGCAATGGGCTTTAACAGGCCCTGCCTCTTGACAGACCCCAGCCTTGACTCTCTAAGAAGACAAGAAAAAACACTTGAAGGGAAAAAAATGGAAGAAACCTCGGGAAAGAGACCCCTTTCCAGGTAGGCTGGGTGTGCAGTGGGTGTCAGGGGGGTCAATACAATACAATACACAGAACAGAGCAAATCCTCAATAGAGTATAAAAATAAAAATTTTACAAGTATGGAGCAGAATTTAACAGTAGATGATATCACATAATAGGATTTGGATTTGTTTAGAGTCCTGGAGACCTCGGCCATCAAGCTGCCTCCCCCATTGGACCAGTGCTGGGCCAGCCAATCCGATGAAAGGACCCTTGTACTCCACGATTCCTGCCATTTTCCATCAGAGATGAGTTTATCTTAGGCAGGCAAAACAACGTGGCAGGTGGGCAGTGGCAGCGAGTGCCGCGTTTGAGTACCGAGGAGAGAAACAGAATAGGTGAGGGTGAGTAACAAATTACAACTATCATACTACTTTTGTTTTAGTGCAAATGACTAACAACAGAGATGCAGTCTGTACATTTAATCAGCAGCTCTAGTCAGGGTGTGCTAAACTGAAGTTGCGAGTCTTCAGCTGGGATTTGAAAGCTGAGAACGAAGGGGCATCTCTTATAGTAGCAGGGAGACCACTCCACAGTTTAGGGGGGTCCTGTAACTAAAGACTCTGTCCTCTCTACCCTTCATGGGCTGAAAGTTGGCGTCGATGGGATCCTGGTTGAACCCTCAGCATCAGTATGTAATTTGGGTGCCACCTTGGATCAGCTCCTTACTTTCCAACCACACATTAGCTCAATAGTACAGACAAAGTTTATTAATTTCTGTAACATTGCTCATCTGCATTCTTTCCTCAATGTGAACGACACCTAAACACTCATTCACGCTTTCATCACTACCCGTCTGGACTATTGCAATGCTTTGTTTAATAGCCTCCAGACTAAATATATCAATAGATTACGGTATGTTCAGAATTCTGCTGCTTGTCTACTTACACACACGAAAAAAATCTGCTCCCATCACTCCTGTCCTCTGTGATTGGCATTGGCTACCAGTTTCTTCAAAAATCAAATATCAAATTATTCTTCTCACCTTTAAAGCCCCTCATGGTTTAGCCTCTCATTATCTGTCTGAGCTGCTGCTTCCTTACACTCCTGCCCATACATTATGATTATCGGACCCTAACTTACTCACTGTGCCTAAATACAGGTTAGTAACTGTGGGTGGCAAAGCTTTCAGAGTGATGGCCCCTAAAATTTGGAATGCCTTCACAAGAAAAAATTGATTATTTATTTCAAACTCCTGTTAAAAACACATCTCTTCAATGAGTATTATTCATTTTCTTGTATGTAATTTCTACTGTCTTGTTATTGTCAGTCAGTCGTTATCCAACCCACTATATCCTAACACAGGGTCATGGGGGTCTGCTGGAGCCAATCCTAGCCAACACAGGGCACACATACACACACACACACACACACACACCAAGCACACACTAGGGACAATTTACTTTGTAGTATCGCCAATGCACCTAACCTGCATGTCTTTGGGCTGGCAAGCGAACCTGGATCTCCTAGCTGCAAGGCAGCAGCGCTACCACTTCGCCACCGTGTCACCCATCTTGTTATTGTATTTATTGAATTATAAAGTGTCCTTGAGTGTATGAAAGGCACTACATAAATAAATAAAAATTATTATTATTATCCATCCATTATCCAACCTGCTATATCCTAACTACAGGGTCACGGGTTTCTGCTGGAGTCAATCCCAGCCAACACAGGGGGCAAGGCAGGAAACAAACCCTGGGCAAGGCGCCAGCCCACCACAGGGTGCACACACTAGGGACAATTTAGGATCGCCAGTGCAGCTAACCACCATGTTATTATTATTATTATTATTATTATTATTATTATTATTATTATTATTCATTAACCACTGCTTTTCACAAGAGAACCACTTAACACATTTAGATTGGGAGTTTTTCTATAATTTGCTTGAATATTCCTTTTGATTTTGCGACTTATCTCATTGCACTAAGAATCATAGTTTGCTTGCAGGAGCGATATATTCGCGGTAATCCGGAACAGAGGCTATCGGCTAAGGGGAGGGGGGAGAGTGACATCAGGAGTGGGGAGCTGGTCAGGGTCCTCCTCACTCATGCGCCAGCCTCCGTTTAAGTTGCTCTACCTCTGCTTTTAGGAGCCTACCTTGCCTCCACTTAGCAATACCAGTTTGTTTGTTGATTTTTAGTGTGTTCTGTTTCACTACTATGTGGGCGGAGCCACAGGGGTCATCTAGTATATACAGTATTTATTCTTCACAGGTGGTGCAGTGGTAGTTCTGCTGCTTTGCAGTAAGGAAACTGTGGAAGATTGTGAGTTCGCTTCCCTGTGTGGATAGTGCTTTGAGTACTGAGAAAAGCACTATATAAATGTAATGAATTATTATAGATATAAATATACAATATTGATTACATCTTGCCTGAAGAAGGGGCCTGAGTTGCCTCGAAAGCTTGCATATTGTAATCTTTTTAGTTAGCCAATAAAAGGTGTCATTTTGCATGGCTTTTCTCTACATTCATAATGGCTAACACGGTACAACAACCTAGTACTATAGATATAAATATATATATTAATATAAATAAATATATATATATTAATACAAATACATATATATGTATATATAAATATCCATCCATCCATTATCCAACCCGCTATATCCTAACTACAGGGTCACGGTGGGGGTCTGCTGGAGCCAATCCCAGCCAACACAGGGGGCAAGGCAGGAAACAAACCCTGGGCAGGGCACCAGCCCACCGCAGTAAATATATATATAAACTCAGCAAAAAAAGAAACGTCCTCTGACTTTCAACTGTTTTTACTTTCAGTAAACTTAATGTGTAAATATTTGTATGAACACTAAAAGAGTCAACACCATAAGACATAAACTAAAAATGTTTCACAATGTGTCCCTGAATGAAGGGAGGCTCAAAATCAAAAGTACCAGTCAGTATCTGGTGTGGCCATCTGCTGCTTGAAGGACTGCAGTGCATCTTCTCCTCATGGACTGGACCTGATTTGTCAGTTCTTGCTGTGAGATGTTACCCCACTCTTCCACCAAGGCACCTGCAAGTTCCTGGACATTTCTGGGGGGAATGGCCCTAGCCCTCACCCTGCGATCCAACAGGTCCCAGGCGTGCTTCATTCCTTCGACGATAAACACAAATCGGTCCATCACCCCTGGTGAGACAAAACCGTGACTCATCAGTGAAGAGCACTTTTTGCCACTCCTGTCTGGTCCAGCGAAGGTGGGTTTGTGCCCATAGGCGTTGTTGCTGGTGATGTCTGGTAAGGACCTGCCTTACAACAGGCCTACAAGCCCTCAGTCCAGCCTCTCTCAGCCTATTGCGGACAGTCTGAGCACTGATGGAGGGATTGTGTGTTCCTGGTGTGACTCGGGCAGTTGTTGTGGCCATCCTGTACCTGTCACGCAGGTGTGATATTCGGATGTACCGATCCTGTGCAGGTGTGGTTACACGTGGTCTTCCACTGCGAGGATGATCAGCTGTCCTTCCTGTCTCCCTGTAGCACTGTTTTAGGCGTCTCACAGTGCGGACATGGCAATTTATTGCCCTAGCCACATCGGCAGTCCTCATGCCTCCCTGCAGCATGCCTAATGCACGTTCACGCAGATGAGCAGGGACCCTGGGCATCTTTCACAGTCGGTAGACAAGTCTCTTTAGTGTCCTGCGTTTTTAGAACTGTGACCTTAAATGCCTACTTTCTGTAAGCTGTTAAGGTCTTAACGACCATTCCACAGGTGCATGTTAATTAATTGATTATGGTTAATTGAACATGCATGGAAAACATTGTTTAAACCCTTTACAATGAAGATCTGTAAAGTTATTTGGATTTTTAAAACATTATTGTTGAAATACACAGTCCTGAAAAAGGGACGTTTCTTTTTTTGCTGAGTATATATATATACACAGTGGAACCTCGGTTTGCGAGCATAATTCGTTCCGGAAACGTGCTCGCAGTCCAAAGCACTCGTATATCAAAGTGAATTTCCCAGTAAGAAATACCGTAGATCCCGTTATATAAGCCGAGAATTTCGTCCTAGATTTTTGGCTTGGAGTTTGGGGGTCGGTTTATACAACGAGTATCGTTTCAGATTCAAGATTTCCAGCGCAATGCCGGTTTTGCCGATGAATACGGAAGTAAATAATGACGAAACCACAGAGCCATCTTTCAGGGGAAGAAGTAACTTTGCATGCCGGTACTTTAAATTAAATAAAGAATTTATTCAAAAAAGTGTTTTAGTTGTTGATTTTATTAATAAAATTTATAATAAATTATCAGGAAGTTTAAAATGAAATTTTTTGTTTTGATTTACGATCAACATCTTGCGTTTTAAACGGATGCGGTCACGTGTATCCGCTTGCGCGATTGTAAACAAACAACCGAGAGCGTTAGTAGCGTCAGTCGGAGCCCAGATACATGTGTTTGTGGATGTAATTTCCGTCATTGCAGTAATTTACCTATATATATAATTCATTAAGACCATGCAAGCAAGACACATAATTGCTAAGGAAGGAAGAGAAGGTAAAAGTAAGCGATCGCAATCGAAACGAAGATGGACATTGTGTGGAAATATCTCCTCCCTTACTGCAGCCCAGAGATGTCAAATTAAATGGTGAGTACAGTATGAAATTGTTTTTAGAATAGAATGCCTTTTATTGTCACTATACGCATCTACAATGAGATTAAAAGCAGCTCCTTCAATGCAGAAAAACGTTCTGTATAGGGCTTGTATGGTTGTTTTTTAGCTTTAGCATAACGCCGGATCTGCGGCCCCGCTTCTGCTTTCTTTCCCTCCTCCGTCTGTGTCGTCTCCTAGACCCTACAACAATCCACGGAGAGCCCGCTGGTCTCGCTATGTTGTCTGGGATGTTGTGCGTGTGATGAAAAACACTCGAAACAGATGTCTGGCTCTGGACACCGATGTCTACAAGGTTCTGAATGGTGAAGCGGATGTTCGGCAAACCGATCGTGCACAAACAAGGACAAAAAAGTACAAAACAACAAAAAAGTGCACTGAAAAGGAGAGCCCTGAGCCGCTGCAACCATGCGTGCCGCCATGCTCCTAGCTTAATCGAAGTAGGCTTGGCACTTTTTATAACTTTTTGGTTTAGAAAAATGATTGGTGTTTTGGTAAATTATGCACATTATATTATATATCAAAAATGCCGGCAGTCTCAAATTCTCGCCGATAAACATTATAAATATACCCGAAAAGACACTTTTAAGGAAATTTAGAAAATTTTGCTTGGAGAAGGCGGTCGGCTTAAATACCGGTCATCGGCAAATACATGTAATTTAGTAGGTAGAGAAGGGGTTCGGCTAAAATACCGGGTCGGCCTATATTCCGGGATCTACGGTAATGGAAACTTAGATGATTAGCTCCACAACCCTAAACTGTTCATATAAAAATGATTAATACCAAAAGGTATCCAGGCTCTTTAAAGCATAAATAGATTTCACTTCACTGACATGAGAGCAAGCCACGGTACAACTGTGAGATGCGCAGCACTCGCCGGCTACAACGTAACAATAATAATTTCCGGAACGTGCTGTTACGTTGTCATTCATTTTACCCACTGTCTTTCTTTCATTCATATGTTACGTAGGCACGTACCTTTTATCTTCGGCAATCTCATTCTCTAACCAGGCCTCAATAGCTAACCAGCGTAACACTGTCCACCACCCCTTTCGTTATTCTGGCACATTGTTGACATCTGTGAGTAACAACAACGTATTAAACTGGAAGGTGGTCAACGCATGCGTGGAATTCGTGGACAAACAAAGATCAAGATCTAAATGAAGATCTCTTTAGTTAATTTAAAGCACAACAATTTGTTTAGTTTGAATGTCTGTGTTTTGAGGTGTGACTGGCGTACTACAGTCTTCAGTAGTATAAGCCTGGAGGAGATTCTTAATGCAATGCCTATGTTTTAGCTGTCTCTCTACTGCCATCTAGTGCTTCTTCTTCTAATTCATTCGCGGACAAACAAAGATCAAGATCCAAATGAAGATTATATATAGAGGTATACAGTGCATCTGGAAAGTATTCACAGTGCATCACTTTTTCCACATTTTGTTATGTTACAATCTTAATCTAAAATGGAACAACTCCCCATAATGACAACGTGAAAAAAGTTTACTTGAGGTTTTTGCAAATTTATTAAAAATAAAAAAATTGAGAAAGCACATCTACATAAGTATTCACAGCCTTTTCCATGAAGCTCCAAATTAAGTTCAGGTGCATCCTGTTTCCCCTGATCATCCTTGAGATGTTTAATTGGAGTCCACCTGTGGTAAATTCAGTTGACAGGACATGATTTAGAAAGGCACACACCTGTCTATAGAAGGTCCCACAGTTGACAGTTCATGTCAGAGCACAAACCAAGCATGAAGTCAAAGGAATTGTCTGTAGACCTCCGAGACAGGATTGTCTTTAGGCGCAAATCTGGGGAAGGTTACAGAAAAATGTCTGCTGCTTTGAAGGTCCCAATTAGCACAGTGGCCTCCATCATCCGTAAGTGGAAGAAGTTCGAAACCACCAGGACTCTTCCTAGAGCTGGCCGGCCATCTAAACTGAGCGATCGGGGGAGAAGGGCCTTAGTCAGGGAGGTGACCAAGAACCTGATGGTCACTCTGTCAGAGCTCCAGAGGTCCTCTGTGGAGAGAGGAGAACCTTACAGAAAGACAACCATCTCTGCAGCAATCCACCAATCAGGCCTGTATGGTAGAGTGGCCAGACGGAAGCCACTCCTTAGTAAAAGGCACATGGCAGCCCAACTGCAGTTTGCCAAAAGGTGCATGAATGACTCTCAGACCATGAGAAACAAAATTCTCTGGTCTGATGAGACAAAGATTGAACTCTTTGGTGTGAATGCCAGGTTTCACATTTGGGGGAAACCTGGCACCATCCCTACAATGAAGCATGGTGGCGGCAGCATCATGCTGTGGGGATGTTTTTCAGCAGCAGGAACTGGGAGACTAGTCAGGATAAAGGGAAAGATGACTGCAGCAATGTACAGAGACATCCTGGATGAAAACCTGCTCCAGAGCGCTCTTGACCTCAGACTGGGGTGACGGTTCATCTTTCAGCAGGACGACGACCCTAAGCACACAGCCAAGATATCAAAGGAGTGGCTTAAGGACAACTCTGTGAATGTCCTTGAGTGGCCCAGCCAGAGCCCAGACTTGAATCCGATTGAACATCTCAGGAGAGATCTTAAAATGGCTGTGCACCGACGCTTCCCATCCAACCTGATGGAGCTTGAGAGGTGCTGCAAAGAGGAATGGGCGAAACTGGCCAAGGATAGGTGTGCCAAGCTTGTGGCATCATATTCAAAAAAGACTTGGGGCTGGAATTGCTGCCAAAGGTGCATCGACAAAGTATTGAGCAAAGGCTGTGAATACTTATGTACATGTGATTTCTCAGTTTTTTTATTTTTAATAGTGATGCGCGTTGAATACTTTCCGAATGCACTGTGTATATATATATATATATATATATATATATATATATATATATATATATATATATATATATATATATATATATATATATATATAGGGTGGTCCAGATCTAATTATGCAATTTTTCATTATGCTATAACTTATTAAGTTTATTACATAGAAAATCACCCAAAAAATCCTGGACCGTAGAGAAGTGTGTGAACTGACGACATGAAGCATCATCTTTGTGACAAACTGGAATCGTCCCTGCATAAATCAAAGTCATCCAGACGATCTGGATCTGCATAACTAGATCTGGACCACCCTGTTTATATATTTATATATAGTGGACAATAGAGAATGGTCCAGCTCCCCAGACACCCAACACAAACAGGCTCAGACAGAAGTAGAAAAATAGAAAGCGTTATTATTGAGGAAAACTCTTTTTGGGTAAGCGTTTCCCACCACAGTCACAGAACAAAGCACTTAAAGCACTCGATATACAGCACTCTTAAATACTTTGTCTTCTTCTTCTCTCTCTCACATTTCCAAGCTGTGTTGAAAGCTCTCTCTGACACTTGTACTCATATTGGTAAACCTCGGGACGTTCTACCAGAGCAGGGTGCCCCCTTTTATTCCTTGGGTGATGAAGGGGGGAGTCTGGCGGTGAATAAGCTAAGCATGGCTGTTTACTGTCCAGAAACAAATGGAGTGACTGAGAGGTTTAATAAACCATTGAAGCAAACGATTCCAGGCGAGATGCTCATGGGGATCTGACATCACGGGACGCCGTTTTGCCAATTCTGATGGAGGCTGCGAGGGAGTCGTCTCAGGCTTCTACCGGGTTTAATCTGTCTGAATGAATTTTTGGCAAGCTGCCCCGGGGAGTGTTAAATATCCTTCAGGAGGAATAGTTGGCTGGAGAGGAGAAGGAGTGGAAGTTTAAGTTTGCATGATAGATCATTTTGCTGCAGGTAGAAAATTTTGAAATTGTGTCCAGTCGCATCAACACCGTGAAACAGGAAGCACCAAAGCGTCTGTATGACTGGAAGCACATGCGCTGTGAATGAAGAGTGACAATTGCGTATCTGTTTTAGTTATGAATGATTCACCCAAGTTTTAACCAAAGTGGCAGGGACCAACTATGATGACAGAAGAACACAAAAGGCCTGTGGGTTACAAAGTTAGAAGACGCACCCAACGCAGGCCAGTTTGCATATTGCATGTCAGTTTATTGAAGGAGTGACATCATCAGGGAGAGGATGACATGTAATAGATCCATTGACTTAAATACATGACATATACAGTGGGTATAGAAAAGAATCCCCCTCTTCAAAATACTCCCTTTTTTTTTGCTTCACAGCAGGGGTGCCCACACTTTTTCGGCTTGCGAGCTACTTTTAAAATGACCAGGTCAAAGTGATCTACCTACATTAAAAATTATATATACAGTGGAACCTCGGTTTGCGAGTAACTTGGTTTAAGAGTGTTTTGCAAGACAAGCTAAATATTTTAATACATTTTGACTTGATAAACGAGCGATGTCTTGCAATACGAGTAGTATGGATACACTTTGTCTGCTCAGCGTCATGTGATCACAACTGAGCTGATGGTTCATCTCTCTCGCATCTCTCTCTCCTTTTCTCTCTCTCTCTCTCTCTCTCTCTCTCTCTCTTCTTACCTCTCTCGCTCGGCGTCTCTCTCTCTCTCTTCTTACATCTCTCGATCGCTTGGGCGTCTCTCTCTCTTCTTATCTCGCTTACTCGCGCGTCTCTCTCTCTCTCTCTCTCTCTTCCTCTCTTCTCTTGAGGGCAATCGTCTCCTATTCTCCGTCTGCATGTCCGCGTTTATTTTTGGATACGCTTATTCGGCGAACTGCTACAGCGCTAGGAGACTGCGTACTGAGTCTCAGAGGTGGGTAGTAACGAGTTACATTTACTCCGTTACATTTACTTAAGTAACTTTTTTTTAAAAAATGTACTTTTAAGAGTAGTTTTACTGCACCATACTTTTCACTTGAGTACATTTGTGAAGAAGAAACGCTACTCTTACTCCGCTATATTAGGCAACACTCGACTCATTACTTTTTTTCCATTAGATAAAGTCTGACAGACGATTTTCAATCTGCTCTCTGTAGCGGATGCTGTCAAGTTGCGCACACACCTTTCATTGCGTCTCCAGCTCTGACACGAGGGTTTGGATGTTCCCCAAATCAAGGCGCTGCAGCTTTGAGGACAGATGTTGCATTTTTCGTTTGAAAGCATGAAATGAGCTAATCATATTGACCATATTGGTTTTCTCTTTTCCTTGCAGCTGTAAATTAAGCTCATTCAACATGTTGGTCAGATTGGAGAAAATAAATGACAAGTCTAGCGGCCATTGATCGTCATTAAGTTGCTTGTATTCTGCATGTTTAATGACAAGGAGAAACTCCTTTTTCTCCGGCCAGGGGTCTCGAAATCTCAGCTGGAATTTCTCCTGTTTCAACAAAGGCATCTTTTATCATCTCTCCATTTTGGACGGACTTCTTATGCTTAATGATCGAGTGACTCACCCGGAACGATGGCTCGGTGTGTCTGCCTTTGCTTTTGAGTTCAGCCGAGTGAAAAATGACGGCTGTCCGATTAACTGCGATTTTAGTTCCCTCTCTTTTTTTTTTTTCTTTCCCAGATCGCTTTTTGGAAGGAAGTCAGTTTTGTAGTTTTTATGAACAGTTCGAAAGTGCCTTTCCACATTTTCCTTCTTTGGAATAGCAATGATAGATTGACAGATCAGACAAATGCACTCCGATTGTAAGATTGCGGGAGGAAAAAAAAATCCTCTTCCAATTCCACATCCAGCCCATAAACAACAAATGTTTTTTTTAAATCCCTTCTTTAGTCGATATAAATTGGAAGGCTAACTAGATCACTTAGATCACTTAGAGTTTTGCAGTCGCTCGCGCGTTTGATTATGTGCGCGGCCGGGATGACCAGTGTGTTAGAAGAACAGAGATCTCAGACTGGCCGCCCTGTATGTCAATTAAGTGGCAAATGCCATAGCGAGGATATATGATAGACTAACATTTAAAAAAAAATTTGAATGCTACGTGATCTACCTGCACTCCCTTTCCGATCTACCGGTCGATCGCGATCGATGTATTGGGCATTGATTTACAGCCTTAAATGAAAATACACACACAAAATATTTCTTCCCAGCTTTGCTTACTCAATGTAACCGCTACTTAATGGGTAGTTAAATTGATAATTATAGTGAGACTGATAGAAAGCCTCTGTTACATTGAGAGATACGAAAACCCTATATGCCAGTGGTTCTGAAACTGTGGGGCGGAATCGAAAATTAAATTAAGAAACAAATTAACTTAAACTACATTCTGATACTAGAAAAATAAATATAGAGTTAGATAAATGTCGATAAAGGTTAAGTAGGTGTAATAAAATATGCATCTATGATATATCATTAATTAAAAAAAAACAAATTGGTATTAGTGGGCTCCTTTGAAAAAAAACGTTAGGGGGCGCGATTAAAACTGTTATGAAAACTCGGCCCGCAAATACCTAAAGGTTTAGAAACGCTGCTATATGCAATATAATATACAGATAGGTGGATCGATTTTAAAATAACTACAATAGATAAATAAACAGACACACCAAAACCGATAGATATTAAAGACACTATTAAAGGCACGGGTAGATCGAAAGACACTATTGGAAAATGAAAGGCACTATATAATAAATCTACATTTTTTGTATTTCCATCTGCTGTCCATTTGCTGGGGATTGAATCTACGTACTTTGAGGCATGCAGTCCTTGTTTTGGGACACCAGGAGGTGCAATGCCATACCAACCTGCCGTTGCCCATAAGCCTGTATTTGACCCCTTGATGTGGCCCATTTCATTGTTCCATCACTCCGAGGGGTTTCTGTCAGCTGACGTGAGGGGTCAGCCTCCACTTTTCTGGCGTTTGTTCCTCTCTCATTGCGCAGGCTTTTTTGCAAAAACATTCTGCAAACTCATTATGGAGTGTAGCTGGGCACAGGTTTCAGCTCAACCATCCAGAGTTGCGAGGCCTCAGCGCCACCTCAGATACAAAATGTCGCAGCTTAAATTCATCAAATAAGAATTAATTAAACCCGTGGCTGCCTTTTGTGGACATCACACGTGTAGCGCGGTCAAGGCCTGGCACGGCTCGGCCATTTCTCCGTTGGCACTGTAAATAGTCCTTTTTGTGTCTGCTGCCTTATTTCACCGATGACCCTTCCTTGATTGTCATGGATGATTTTTCAGCTTTTACATTTTCCTTCACCCTTGGGTGAAAATGATGGCTGCGACCTTTGAAATTTCCTTTTCTAGTTAATGGCCTGGTTCAAGTGTCATCAGGAATCCACTGGGGATGAACGATGGAACATCTTTCTACCGTGAAGTGCCATCTTCTTCTCTTTTACCTTTGCCAAGATGCATTTTTACAATCACTCAAGGAAGACTTCCTTTGTTGACTTGATTTAATTTTTTTTATTTCTTCACCTGCAGTTAAGTCTCCCCAGCCATTCTGTTTCTTTACTCTGAATGTCTCTTGTGATCCCTGCTAGCACTCCTCTTTTTTAATCTACCTACTCTGCCCGCTTTAAGCAGTTCCAGATAATAAATGAATGGATGGATGATTGAGCCTCAAATGTTGTTCATCTTTCATTTTTTTTTTTTGTAGCCCATCCATGATTATGTCAGTCAATCCCCCCAGCGCGTTTGAGAAATGCATGCTGAGGCCTGCTCCTTCAGGAACTTGCTTTATTTTCACAGCCATTTAAGACTTCCGGATGCTGTCCTGCTGGGACCCGTTCACTTTGCTTTCCTTTGATTAAATAAGGAAAAAGAAAAAAAAAATCACGCTTAAGCCACCTCACACCAGACATCCCATTAGTAATAAGTGTGAAACTGAAGAGTGACGCTCAAGATGCCCTCACACCCAACTTTGAAATCTGCATTTACACACACACCAACGACAGGGTCGTAAACTGCCTTGGAGCCTCTTTGTCAAGTAGTCGACAAAATACAAACAATAAGATGAACAGGGAGATTTCCTTTGACATGTCAATAGCATTAACATGGTCAGTTTTACAAAGCCATTCAATCCGAAGCAAAGCATCAAGAGCAAAGCAGAAAGTAACGCCATGTTTATTCTATCATACAGATGGATAGCTGTGACAACCACCTAAGATGGGATGAAATGTAAATCCAACAATACTTAGATAGATTAGGCATAAATTGATTACTAACTTATGGGAAAAATAAAGGTCTATCTATCTATCTATCTATCTATCTATCTATCTATCTATCTATCTATCTATCTATCTATCTATCTATCTATCTATCTATCTATCTATTATATAGTGCCTTACATTCATCCATCTTTTTATCTAGTAATAAATGCATTGCATTTGTCATTTCAAGAGATGGTGTATCACAAACGTGTAGTAATAAAATGCATTAATATATAAATGTAAGGCAGCACAGTGGAGGAGTGTTAGCACTGCTGCCTTGCAGAAAGGAGACCATGATTCATTTCTAGATTCCTCCCTGCATGGAATTTGTGTGTTCTGCTCAGATCTGTGCAGCTTTCCTCGGTGTATTTCAGTTTCCTCCTAATGTCCAAAGGCATGCAGGTTAGGTGAGTGTGTTTAGTGTTGTGAGTGTGTGTATCAAAGTGATGGACTGGCACCCTGTCCAAGATTTGTTCAAGTGTTTCTGTCCCTCAGTCCATGTGACTTTGTAATACTTCCGGGTCGGGTGAAAACTCCTTTTTCTTCAGTCCCCATGACTGAGACGTACTTCCGTGGCTATACGGAGACTATAAGTCCCTAAACCTCCCTGCAGTGTCCCTTTGTGGCCCCCATGTTATCCAGCAGGGCTGTGATGAAAGACTCCAAGGTCCATGATGCCCTGCTGGAATTCGGGGCCCCTCCATGTTGCTGAGATGGCTTCATCTGGCGGCTTGGGGATATTGGCCAGTATAAGTTGCCAGCCATATTCCACAATGGCTGATTTTTAGAGAGGGCCCTACTGTTGAATCCTGTTGTTCCCACTTAACTCCGTTGACATTCCATCAATTGTGGGTTCTGCAGTCCTCTGTCTTAGACTGCAGTAACAACGTCAATTTCTTTCAACATTCGTTTGCTCGGGCGGCACAGTGGCGCAGTGGTAGCACTGCTGCCTCGCAGTTTGGAGACCGGTTCGCTTCCCGGTCCTCCCTGCGGAGTTTGCATGTTCTCCCGTGTCTGCGTGGGTTTCCTCCGGGCGCTCCGGTTTCCTCCCACAATCCAAAGACATGCAGGTTAGGTGGACTGGCGATTCTAAATTGGCCCTAGTGTGTGCTTTGTGTGTGGGTGTGTTTGTATGTGTCCTGTGGTGGGTTGGCACCCTGCCCAGGATTGGTTCCTGCCCTGTGTTGGCTGAGATTGGCTCCAGCAGACCCCCGTGACCCTGTATTCGGATTCAGCGGGTTAGGAAATGGATGGATGGATGGATTCGTTTGCTCTCTGCAAATAAATCTGAGGTCTCGTACGCCTGCCTTGGCGATCACGTTTTGTGAATGCCTATCTTCTTCCTGGAGGTTTATTACTCAGCCCCAAAGAACCGCCATTGATGAACGATATATGTCTCTGGCTGTCTCTCTCAGAATCTTCGTCTTCACAAAGTCTTGTAAACAGTTGCTGAAGAGAGCGCTTTGTGTTCATCCCCGCTGCACACCAGACCCTTAACACATTTCGAAACATGTGGCTCGCCAGCTCTCGCCCATTCATTGTGTCTCGTTTTGTATGCATGGTCACCAAGGCTCGAAACTGATTTAGTGAGACCTTCTGTTGGAAAATGATACTTCCAATTAGCCTTTTGTGTGTCTCCTTCTATTTCGAGATGATAATTATAACTGTCATAGCCTTTTTGGTGAAATAGATTAGAGCTCGGCCTGCAAAAAAAAAAAGAAAAACGAGCCACCTGCTTTCATCGCTAATTAAGCAGATAACTTCATCGTGTGACAAAAAGAAGACATCATCTGACCTGAAAAGAAACACCAAGACCATCATGAACACGTTGATGGATGAAGAGACTAATTTGAGAACTATCTCATTAAAAATGACAAAGATACATTGTTTGGGTGGGTGGTGGTCTTTTGGTTCTTTCTGTGCTAATACCACACCACAGATCTAATAGTGCAGCACATAGTGTATACCAGGCCTTCAGAACCCATCACTTTCTTCACATTTATTGTTGTCTTATTCAACCAATACTCAACACCCCAGAATGGCAAAGTAGGAAATGGGAAGTTTTGAAAATGAACTGCTTAAAAAAATTAAAGGAACACTTTGAAAACCCATCAGATCTCAATGGGGAAAAAATCCTCCTAGCTAGGAAGTTTCTATGCCACCACCCCCATGCCTGACAACATCCTAATGAGACGACAGATAGTGTCCTTGGGAGATCTCCTCCCAGATCTGGACCAGGGCATCACTGAGTTCCTGAACAGTCTGAGACATCAGATGGACCAAAACATAACGTCCCACCTAGAGATGTTCTATTGGATTGAGGTCAGGCGAGGGAAGGTGGGGGGTGCCAGTCAATGGTATCAATTCCTTCATCCTCTCACCACATGAGGCCAGGCATTGTTGTGCACCAGGAGGAACCCAGGAGCCACTGCACCAGCATAGGGTCTGTCAATGGGTCCAAGGGTTTTATCCCGATACCCATTGTCTAGCCTGTAGAGGTCTGTGTATCCTTCCATGGATATGCCTCCCCAGACCATCACTGACCCACCACCAAACCGGTCATGCTGAACGATGTTACAGGCAGCATAACGTTCTCCATGGCTTCTACAGACCCTTTCACGTCTGTGACATGTGCTCTGGGTGAACCTGCGCTCTCATCTGTGAAAAGCACAGGGTGCCAGTGGTGGACCTGCCAATTCTGGTAGTCCATGGCAAATGCCAATCGAGGTCCATGGTGCCCATTAGTGGACGTCGGGGGCTCAGACCACCCTCATGAAGTCTGTTTCTGATTGTTTGGTCAGAGACGTTCACACCAGTGGCCTGCCTGCTGGAGGTCATTTTGTAGGCTCTGGCAGTGCTCATCCTGTTCCTCCTTGCCCAAAGAAGCAGATACCAGTGGTTCCTGCTGATGGGTTAAGGACCTTCTACGAGGGGCCCTGTCCAGCTCTCCTAGAGTAACTGCCTGTCTCTTGGAATCTCCTCCATGCCCTTGAGACTGTGCTGGGAGACGCAGAAAACCTTCTGGCAATGCCACATATTGATGTGCCATCTTGGAAAAGCTGGACTACCTGTGCCACCTCTGTAAGGTCCAGGTATGACCTCATGCTACCAGTAGTGACACTGACCATAGCCAAATGGAAAACGAGTGACAAAACAGATGAGGAGGGAAAAATGTCAGTGGCATCCCTCTACCTGTCAAACCATTCATTCCTGTTTTGGGGGTCTTCTCATTGTTGCCCCTGTAGCACACCAAAGCAGCTGAAACTGATGAACAAGCCCCTCTTCCACTTAAATGACCAGATCAATAGCCCAGAAGTTTCATTGACTTGATGCTATACTCGAGTTAAAAAGGGGTCCTTTCATTTTTTTGAACGGTATATATTAAAAATAGAAAAAACTGAAAAATCTGATTCAAGTATTCAGACCCTTTGCTATGACTCTTGAAAATCGTCCTAAATCGGTACGTCTCATTCTATCAATTGTTATTGAGATGTCTGGGGTCCACCGGTGGACAATTCAACTGGACATGATGAGGAAAGGCGCACAGCTCCCCATAGAAGGTCCATGGGTGAGTGAAAACCAAGCCATGAGATGGAAGGAATCATCTGCTGAGCTAAAAGACAGGATTATGGGCCGACACAGATCTGAGGAAGGCTACAAAAGAGGTTCACAAGAGCACAGTGGACTCCACAAATACTTACATTTTCAGTATTTTGTAAGAGTGCGGATGTAAAGACTAAGATTGTTAAGTTGAACTCTGGTAGGGAAAATTTTGAGCAGATGCGACAAAGTCTATGAAGGATAGCCTGGGATAAGCTTTTAGGTGGGGAGACAGTTGAGGAGAAGTGGAGCAGGTTTAAAAATGTTTAACAAGTACATGTCCCTCCACTGATGGATTGAAGGCCAGTGGTCCACATGATCATCATCATCTAATTCCTCCACGTGGAGCCATTAAACCATAAGGACTGATTAAGATCATTTATGTTGGGTAGAATGCCTAGTTGGGGCTGGGTGGTCTCGAGGCCTGGAACCCCTGCAGATTTTTTTTTTTTTTTTGCTTTTTCTGTCCTTCCTGGCCATCATGTGTTACTTTTATTCTATGTTAATTAGTATTAATTAGTATGTGCTGCTGCAGTGGGCTGGCGCCATGCCCGGGGTTTGTTTCCTGCCTTGCGCCCTGTGTTGACTGGAATTGGCTCCAGCAGACCCCCGTGACCCTGTAGTTAGGATATAGCGGGTTGGATAAAGGATGGATGGATAGTATGTGTTGATAGCGCATTGACTTACCCACCACACGATGAACCACCATGATTGAGACCCAAGTACAGTGGGTAACACCTCAGCCCCACACTGGAACACTGTGAGGTTTTTTTTTACGGTAGTAAAACCCCTCAAGTTTTCCCTGTAAGTCCATTTAAAAATAATGGAGATATTCCATCACAAAATTTAAAAAAAACATTATCTCTCCAAACTCACATTATTAAGCACAAGAGATTATGTTGAATCGACAACTATTTAACTATTTATACTTTTTGGGTGCATAGCAGGGAGCCCTGTGAAGGAAATGTTCCCATCAAACATGAGGAGTGTGAACAGGACCCTAACACTGCCCTTGTGAGGCCTATCTATCTATCTATCTATCTATCTATCTATCTATCTATCTATCTATCTATCTATCTATCTATCTATCTATCTATCTATCTATTAGATAGTGCCTTTCAAATCTTTCTGTATCTCTAATAGTGTCTATCATATCTATCTGTCTGTCTGTCTGTCTGTGGAGATTACATGACTATGGAGATTACACAACTCCATGTTGATTTGAGGCACCTGTTAGGAATGAAACACCTCAACTCAATCATTTGGACGGTTGTCTTTACGTATTTTACTGGCATACAGTGGAAATGCCTTGGTTTTCAACATCATGAAAATGAAGCATTTGCTCATGACAGACTGAATTAATAAGTGAGTAAAGGATACCGTTACCCCGTCCCCTTTGATCTGAAGGACTCGTTCATGGAAAGTGAAACTGGTGAAAAATAGGATTTGTGATCAACAACAAGGCCTCAGCCATGGCACAAAAACAGTAAATGATAACAATTCAGGAGGGTGTACCAATGTTCAATTATATATATATATATATATATATATATATACTAGCAAAATACCAGGCTTCAGCGGAGAAGTAGTGTGTTAAAGAAGCAATGAAAAGAAAAGGAAACATTTTGAAAATAACGTAACATGATTGTCAATGTAATTGTTTTGTCACTGTTGTGAGTGATGAGTGTTGTTGTCATATATATATATATATATATATATATATATATATATATATACATACATATATATATATCTACATATATACACATACATACATACACACACATATATACACACAAATACATATATATATATACATACATACACACACATATATATACATATACATACATATCTACATATATACACACACAGCTATTTCAGATCAGTGCAATACGCTGCTTGTTAAAACGGATAACTCCCGCTCTTATGTGCAAGTCTGCGTGGATATTATGAACTATCGATTTGTTCAAGTTCTATTTAAATTTTAAATAGAAGGAATTTTTATTTAGTCGACAGAAATATCTTTGGTAGGAATGGTAAAACAGACAGGAATATTATTCCTGAATAAATCAACTCAAACCTTAAACAACTTATAATATTTTGCTCTCCATAAAAATATATCCTGTCTAAATTATACAAGTTAGAAATAAAGTAAACGTTAAAAGAACAAACATTCAAATTTCTTTACTCTTATGTAATTTTATATAAAAAATAAACTTAGATTTTAAATATCCCAAAAGATTTTGCTCTCCATAAAAATATATCCTGTCAAAATTATACAAATTCAAATATGAACATGCTGCATAACAAAACCTGGAAATATAAATAAAATGTGTTCCTTTCAGCAATAACAAATCAAATCATTCAGTTGTCTTTGCTCATATGTCATTTTAGAGCTGGACGCCTGGCATCTTTTTTGGCACAGGTTCGTTTCTGTTTGTGTGAGGTTCTGTGTTGTGGAGATTCTCAGGATGGATTGCAGGTGCTCATCCTGTGTGCTGTTTTGTTAGTCTTTATCACTGAGAAGAGCTTCTCACACAGATATGTGCTACCAAACATGCACAAGGTTCGAGCCGCATGTAGACGGACTTTTTGTTCTTCAAAGTCACCAAAGCGCCGTGCAAACTCAGTGCGCCAGTTTATCAGCAAAGTGCGATTTGGGAACACCGTAGTGACGACTTGGTTTAACATTACTTGGCAACAGGGAAAGTGGGGCAAGGTGCACTGGTGCATTTGTGTCTCCCATAAAAGCAGCTTCACTTGAAATCACTTTGTGATTGTGCACGGGTAAAAACGTCCGCTGAAGTGTCAGATTCTTATTTAATTCTTCTGCTTTCTGTATCTTCTGCATTGCATTCAGGTTACCCTGATGTTTTGTCTCATAGTGCCGCCTTAGATTAAATTCTGTAATTACAGCCACATTAGCTCCACAAATGAGACACACGGGTTCAGTAAACATATACTCAGCCTCCCATCGGTTTTAAAGGCTCTATTTTCAGAATCAACTTTTCTCTTCAGCATCGTGTGAGCTAGCTTCGCAATAACTTGCAGCATCATAAGGTAGACTTGATTAACTTGATTAAGTGTTGGGCAAGGCAGCTGAAGCGCTGCATTATGGGATCTGTAGTTTATTGTGTTACCAGCGCTTCATATACCCGGGCCATTAATAACAATAATACAGTATATAAAATGATCTCAGGGCGGATATAATTACACGGGCCGGATGTGGCCCGCGCCCTTGAGTTTGACACATATGGACTAAATAGAACTTGAAAAGATATATTTTTTCAAATGTGATCGCAATTCAGATAGAGTTGACGCAAGACTACAGCCTGCATGCCTCAATAAGTCATCCTCCCTCGCTCTTACTTTTTACCGCTCATCTAATGAATACACTGAGTATGGCTTTACCAAAACAATCATTGATGAGCTAATAAAGTATCCATTATTCGAGTATGTAGATCGGGATATATATATATACATATATATATATACCCGCGTATCGCAGCGGAGAAGTAGTGTGTTAAAAAAGCTAGAAAAAGAAAAGGGAACATTTTAAAAATAACGTAACATGACTGTCAATATACAGTATTTGTTTTGTGAGTGTTACTGAGTGTTGCTGTCATCAAGGATTTGATTATCATTATTTCTTTCAATCAGGTTCGTATTTGTAGGATGTGTTGTGTTCAAGTTACATTCCGTGTTTGTCAATCGCTGTAAAGATGACAGGTTTCATTCATCGATTCGCTTCTTACTGCATCAATAAACAGCTCGCCTTCTTCTTTATCTGAGACCTGACACACTGCATGCACGGGTTTTTTTACACTGTCTTCCTTTAGCGGGACATTGACTTTTTCCAACGTGTGCTTTGTTTCCGCAGTAGCTGGATTTATGAATATGCTTATCAGACGCTTCATATTTTTTGCTGCCTTTTCAATTGTGTAATTCGGTTTTGTTCAGCTCTTTGGAACTGTTGCTTTTATCTGTGCACTGCGCCAGTTCACGTGAGCCACTCGTGTACATGCATCGAAGTTTCCCAGCTGTGCTGGTGCCATCTCGCTATGTCCATGGCTGTATTTAATGTTACCTTAGTCCTGGCACTTAAAACTTTCTCTCGCAGTTTCGCTGAGTTTGTGTCAAACACCACCCTGACCATCTCATCTTCCTCTCCATAAGCACAGTCCTTCACCCGTGAATATTTAGTGGCAGTTTGCTATTGGATTGCCGCTGACGGACGGCCTTATATGGGCAGGCACTAAATTACAAACGCCAGCGCAGCCTGTCTATGAACTTAATTTAAAGTGTAGGTTTACATCGTGCTTTGTTTCAAGTAGCAGAACTCATGAATATGGTTGTATATGTCACTCGCCGCTTCTTATTGTTTCGCTGCCTTCTCAATTATATAATGCATGTTTTCTTCAGCGCTTTTTGAGGTCTTCCTGGTTTTCTATGTACTGCGTGATTACGGGAGGCGTGATGATGTCACACGAAACTCCCCCACGGCGTTGAAGCTCATCTCCATTACAGTAAATGGAGAAAAAGCTTCCAGTTATGACCATTACGTAGAATTTCGATATAAAACCTGCCCAACTTTTGTAAGGAAGCTGTAAGGAATGAACCTGCCAAATTTCAGCCTTCCACCCACACGGGAAGTTGGAGAATTAGTGATGAGTCAGTGAGTGAGTCAGTGAGTCAGTGAGTGAGTGAGTGAGTGAGTGAGTGAGGGCTTTGCCGTTTATTAGTATATATATATATATATATATATATATATATATATATATATATATATATATATATATATATATATATATATATATATATATATATATATATATATATATATATATATATTTGGCCTTACACAGAACACACTATTGGAAAGACCACTCTGTTGTGATACAGCAATACAAAACTGGCACAAAATGAGAACAGGCCTCAAAATTATTTAAAGCCAAACCAGGGCTTCTCTAGGTCTGCATAACCCAAGGCAGCCTGTCCCTGAGCTGAAAGGGCAGGCTTTAACAATGAGGCTCAGGCTTTAATAGTATTAAAACCTCAAAAAAAAGACTTTCAAGAGAGAGGATAAAACCTCTGACTTTAAGGAGAAAAGATAAAACAAAGCTCCATATTTTTTTAATAGGTTTGTCTTAAAACACCACCTGAAACAAACCAGTCCAGTCCATAATGGAAGAATCTGGAAAACTGAAAAAATGCACAGAACCAGAAAATCCTAAGTACACATACAATTATGATCCAAACTCCACAACAACCATTGACGCCCTGTGGCCACCTTAACCCACAGCCTGAATATAAAGACTGGGGTGGTCCCTCAGCTGTGATGTCACGTTGACCCCGCCCCTTGGCAGTTCCATATTTTAAACACAAAAAATATAAAATCAGGCATAACCAGTTAAACTTCATCACATTCACTTCCTTCTCCATCATGGACACGTTTCCAGGGTCTTGTATCAAAAGTTGCATGTGCCCAGTGACAGTGCCCACTTTGGGCTCCTATTTCACGACCCAGACAGATTTAACCAGCAGTGGATCTGTCAGGTATTGTTCAGTTGTCTGAAGTCTCTTTATGGTGCTAACGTCATATTGGAGGGTCTACTTCAACAGCTGCAGGGCTAGTGCCCTCTAATGGCTGGTATTTGCTCTCATTGTATAATTAAGGCTGTTTTCACCTCTGTCTTCACTCCACGCCATGCCAGCTCTTATCCTTGACAGCCCCCTGAATGCATTGACAGTCTGTTGCAGGCTGGACACTTTGATGATTTATACATTCATATATTTTTCACAGTTCTCTGGATGTGACTTATTTCACCTGCACCACTATTCACCAATTAAAAATATAAACAGTAAGGTGAAAAAACAAAGACTGAGGGTCATTTCTAAAAGAGCAAAATGTGAGGTTTGTGGTGAAGAAGGGAAGGGCGAGGTGAACGATGAATGCTGCTGACAGTCAGGGACTTGGTTCTTCTTATTAAAACTCCATAACAGCATCATGTCAGGCATTGTGGCAAAGAGTGAACAAGCGAGTGAGCAAGCGAGGCAGGCAAAACGTGTGACTTCCTTCAGAGTTTAATATAAATTCATTAACAGCAGTATTTATTTACCACATCAAATATGAACTGTGAAAGTAAGCGGCACAAGTGGGTGTTTTGAATGTATAATTACACAGACTCATCTCACACAGGCTCATTACTTTGCACTGGTTGCATAACAAGTTGAAACACTGCGATCACATGGCACTGGCACTTTGTGAGCGGGTCCAGCTGGGATCTGCGGCACTCGGCGGCATCGCGGCGCTCTGTGTGACGTGCCAACTGCAGATGTCCTTGTGTGTGTTGGAATCCAGCAGGACGGCACAGGCGGCTAGCAGGCTCCCGAATAAGAACTCAGAAGAGCGCCACTCAAATAGCTACCCGTCTATTATAGTCTGTCTGTCTGTCTGTCTCTTAGATAGAAAAAAAAGTCGCTACTTAAGAGGCAAGCTGATGGATAGACAAAAACTACTATGTAAGAGAGAGAGGTAAAGAAAAGAAAGGTACTAAGTGCCTATTATACAGTATAGTGCCTTTCTTATATATTCATCTATCTCCTTTTAGATAGATATGAAAGGCATGATAGATAGATAGATAGATAGATAGATAGATAGATAGATATGAAAGGCACAATATAATAGATAGATAGATAGATAGATAGATAGATAGATAGATAGATAGATAGATAGATAGATAGATAGATGTGAAAGGCACTATATGATAGATAGATAGATAGATAGATAGATAGATAGATAGATAGATAGATAGATAGATAGATAGATAGATGTGAAAGGCACTATATGATAGATAGATAGATAGATAGATAGATAGATAGATAGATAGATAGATATGAAAGGCGCTATATACAGTCATAGATAGATAGATAGATGTGAAAGGCACTATATGATAGATAGATAGATAGATAGATAGATAGATAGATAGATAGATAGATAGATAGATAGATAGATAGATAGATAGATAGATAGATAGATAGATGTGAAAGGCACTATATGATAGATAGATAGACAGCCTAGGCTTGTTTGCTGCAGTCGTGCTTCTCTCTCTTTCGCTCAATGGACTCCTCCATTCAGTCTTTACATGGCAATGTGAGTTTCAGTCAAACTACACTCATTGTAGTTTCTGACACCAGAACACCATCTGATCTAAGGCCGGGTTTATACGAGACGTGCTCCTGCAGAAGCTTCTGCTACACAAGCATTGTATGGTTTATACTTAGTATTTTACATAAATTTGAAAGATTCCACCAGGTGGTGGCGTGATATGTTTTCACAGTGAGTAACAAGGTTTGGCTTTGCTGCAATGTGAATTGCCCAAAACATTCAATAAATTCCGAGGACACCTTACTACAATATCTCTGAAAAGTTTGGATGTTTGATGATTACATTCATCACTCCAGGGATGCGCCCATTCCAGCAAGCATCGGATGTGAGGGAGAAACAATCCTTGGATGGAGCATCAGCTCATCGCAAGGGGAGCACAAGCACACACATTCACTAGCGTCATTTTAGAGTCACCAAATCCCCAAACCTTATCTTTGGAAGGAAACCAGAGCACACTGTGGAAATCCACCAGGAAACCATACAAATTCCAGACAGGGAATACCAGCGATGTGACTCCCTGCGAGACATCAGCACTACTGCTCTGCCGCCGTGCACCCCCAAAATGTGTAATTATTAGCAGTATTCATTATTTAAATGAAGTTAACGACTTATCTGTAAAGTGTAACATACATACTTAAATGCATTTCATCGTGAAAGTGATATCAAGTATAAATCTAAGGATTCTAAATGTGCAGAGAGCTGGAATATCAGACATGTAATGTGATCTGTGTGGCGATTGCTGCCTGCTGCTGTCAGTTCACGTAGCGAATAACAACTGGGTCAGTTTCAAGATGCCATTTACGACAGTCAACTTTAATAACAAATTAAATTACTGGATTAAAGTGGAAATTTCAAAATTAAAGCCGAAATTTCCACTTTAGTCACAAAATACACCTTTTCACTGTGTCCCTAATTTTTTATCTATGTGGCTCAAATATGCTTGCATATGTTCTAATGCTGTTGTCAAGGTGCAAAAAAAAAAAAAAAAGACAGCACAGAAGACTATATGTGAGACTTTTAAAAAGTATCGTGACATTATGATCGGGAATATGCAACGCTTGAATATAAAAGCACCACAAATACATCTGTATGTCGGCATTTTGCTTCACCACATCAAGCCATTCATCAAACATTGACACACACACATTGATCCTGTAGGATCCTCAAATCGGCTTTCTGTCACATAATAATAATAATAATAATAATAATAATAATAATAATAATAATAATAATAATCTACTCCATATTTATAAAATCCTAAGCCTAAAAGTACAACAATTTTATGTGATGTTTATATGTCACGCTTTAAATTGGGCTTATTTCAAAACCTACATATATATATCTGGAATCATTCATTTTAGAATTTACCGAACTTTAATGTGATGTTGTTAGATTTTCAGATTCGGATTCCGTTTTTAAATTATAAACTAAAAAATATCAAGAACTCCCGTCCTGCGAGACGAGACTTTGTGCCAAGAGATTTAGCCAGGTCCGGGCCCGGAAATAAAAGACAAAGAGTAGGACAGCTGATGTACTGGCTTTTAAACGTTCAAAGGGCTGCGCAACATTGAGATCACATGGCACGGCAGCAGCAAGACAGCAGCTGATTGAGCAAAGAGGAGGTAAAGAACTCTTTCTGCATCATGTAAAGCACTTTGAGCTATATTGTTTGTATGAAAATGTGCTATAGAAATAAATGTTGTTGTTGTTACCCATTGTATCACCATTTAAGAGGGGGTTTTAGAGGAGCGACTGCGTCTTCTTGGGGTGCGTTCAGCCCCCCTCTTTACAACACGAGTGGCAGAGACGCGAAAGGCTGGCTGGGGGGTTTGGTCGAGCGAAGCGAGCAGGTGGCAAACCCCCTAGTAATAATAATAATATTAATAATAATAATACATTTTATTTATTCATAGGTGCCATTCTTAACACTCAAGGACACCAAACAATAGATAAGAATTACATTATATACAAAACTAAAAATACCAAGAAATTTTAGAAAAGTTAAAATCATGCAGAGCAATTGTAATCAAAGAGAAGAAGCAGTCTTAACCAGATAAGTTTTAAGTTTAAAATTGAAAAGTGAAAATGAATCAATATTTCTAAGCTCAGATGGTAGTGAGTTCCAGAGTATCTTTCTGTAGCACTTACACAACTATATATGATACAATTTATTTTTCTATAGCTCAAAATCACACAAGAAGTGCCACAATGGGCTTTAACAGGCCCTGCCTCTTGACAACCCCCCAGTCTTGACTCTCTAAGAAGACAAGGAAAAACTCCCAAAAAAACACCCTTGTCGGGAAAAAATGGAAGAAACCTCTGGAAAGGCAGTTCAAAAAGAGACTCCTTTGCAGGTAGGTTGGGTGTGCTGTGGGTGTCAAAAAGAAAAAGGGGGTCAATACAATACAATACACAGAACAGAATAAATCCTCAATACAGCATAAAAAAATAAAAAAATGTACAAGTACGGAGCAGAATTTATATGATATCACATAATATGATTTGCATTGGATTTCTACATATAGAGAATGTTTGCATTGGATTCCATGGGCTGACCCTATAAATACATTTTTATGGATGAAGCAGGGTTCAGTCTCACAAAGAGGAGAAGGAACATAACTGGCCCATTGTTGAAGTCCCTGGCCATGTGACACGATGTGCTGCCATAAGCAACTGTGAGGTTCTGCACCATCATGTCACACCGGGGTCATATACATTAACACCTATCATCTTCTTACATTTCTTGGTGGTCTTTGAGATGTCTTCTTTGGACTTGAGCAGCATCATGAGCTGAACGAGTATCCTACCTACATTATAGTTTGAGACAATGTCAGTGTTCACAGAAAATAGTATAACATCAACGAGCAGTGTATTAACGTGTACCTGCCACCGTACTCCCCTTTGCTCAAGTTTTTCTCTCCATGGCAGTGGAAGGTGTATGACAGAGAAACCGACACCGGGGTAAATCTCCTACAGGCCTGTGTTGTGACCATCATAGGAGTGGAGTTGTGTCAAGGGGTGGATTAAGCACTATCGCTCTGCCACGGATGTCAAACTGTCTAGCTCCGTGCCTACAATAGAGCCTGCCTTCCTCACCAGTTTGTCCAGGCGTGAGGCGTCCCTCTTCTTTATGCTGCGTCCCCAGCACACCACCGTGTAGATGAGGACGCTCACCACAACCATCTGGTAGAACATCTGCAGCATCTTATTGCAGATGTTGAAGGACGCCAGCCTTCTAATGAAGTATAGTCGGCTCTCTCCTCTCCTGCACAGAGCATCAGTATTGACAGTCCAGTCCAGTTTATCATCCAGCTGCACTCCCAGGTATTTATAGGTCTGCACCCTCTGCACAGTCACCTCTGATGATCACGGGGTCCATGAGGGGCCTGGGCCTCCTAAAATCCACCACCAGCTCCTTGGTTTTGCTGGTGTCCAGGTGTAGGTGGTTTGAGTCGCACCATTTAACAAAGTCCTTGATTAGCTTCCTGTACTCCTCCTCCTGCCCACTCCTGATGCAGCCCACCATAGCAGTGTCGTCAGTGAACTTTTGCATGTGGCAGGACTCCGAGTTGTATTGGAAATCTGATGTATGTTGGCTGAACAGGACCAGAGAAAGTCCAGTCCCCTGCGGTGCTCCTGTGCTACTGACAACAATGTCAGACCTGCAGTTCCCAAGACGCACATACTGAGGTCTGTCTGTAAGATAGTCCATGATTCATGCCACAAGGTGTGAGTCTACTCCCATCTCTGTCAGCGTGTCCCTAAGGAGCAGAGGTTGGATGGTGTTGAAGGTGCTAGAGAGGTCCAGAAACATAATTCTTACAACACCACTGCCTCTGTCTAAATGGGAATAGGGATCGGTGTAGCATGTAGATGATGACATCCTCCGCTCCCACCTTCTCCTGGTATGCGAACTGCAGAGGTTCGAGGGCGTGGTGGACCTGTGGCGTCAGGTGGTGAAGCAGCAGCCGTTCCATGGTCTTCATCACATGTAACGTCAGAGTTACAGGCCGGAAGTCATTCAGCTCACTAGGACTTGATACCTTTGGGACTCAGGTGATACAAGATGTTTTCCAAAGCCTCAGGATTCTCCCCTGTTCCCCTTGTGGGTTAACCACAAGTTCAGCAGGCCCCTCATTGGGCCAGTGAAGGCTTGGAAATGCTGGCCGATGTCATTGCCACCCCTTATTAGTTTCCTACTACTTAATGTTGTGCCGCAGAGTTAGTAACGCAGTGAGTTTGTACGTTCGGTGGGTTTCACATTTTTGATTGTAGAAGCATAAATAACAATTTTAACAACTTCAAAAAGTAGCATTCTAAAACTGCACAGTTTTTAGGAAGAATCAGGATGAGATGTTTGGACAGTTTAGCTATTCGCTAAACAAACGGGTGACAAATGGACTGAAGGGTCCCCTCTGGTTTGTCACATTTCTTCTGTTCTAATGTGACACAAAGGATGTGTCCTAAATCTGCATCAGTACAGCGGTGGACCCTCGACAGACCTCTCCTACTGTGATCATACCGACATTGTGGTGTTTACTTGTTTCTGTTACACCTAATAATAATTAGGTTGTTGGAAAAAAATGTGGGGGTAAACATTAAGTTAAGGGGGCTACTCAGAATAAATAAATACATAAATAAATAAATTAACCTTCTGAAAGTGTCTCAACCTGATTCTGTGATGCCTGCAGCTGGTATTGTCATTGAACCCGGGACATTGACGCTCATAGACCGAGGAGGACAAGAGCAAACGAGGAGATGCTAAGAATAAGAGGCTGGTGCTTCAAAAGGGCTTAGCGTATTTTACTTCACACACACACACACATTGTGTCCAATAAATAAAGTGCCGTCCAAAGTCTTCTCTATGAATCAATCAATCAATCAATCGAGTGATTGATTGATTGACTGATTGATTGATTAATTCCATCCATCCATTATCCAACCCGCTGTATACTAACACAGGGTCACGGGGGACTGCTGGAGCCAATTCCAGCCAACACAGGGTGCAAAGCAGGAAACAACCCCCAGGCAAGGCATTAGCCCACCGCAGGGCACACATAAATACACACCCACACACCAAGCACACACTAGGAACAATTTAGGATCACCAATGCACCTAACCTGTATGTTTTTGGACTGTGGGAGGAAACCCACGCAGACACGGGGTGAAGATGCAAGCTCCACGCAGGGAGGACCCGGGAAGAAAACCCTAACTGCAAGGCAGCAGCGCTACTCACTGCGCCACTGTGCCACCCTTTAATTAATTAATTAATTAACCAGTCAAAACAGAGCTTATAGGAAGGTAAAACCATAAATAAATAATCCATTCCAGTAAACAATAAAAGAGAATTTAAGAAACCTCAGTGAGTATAAATGAGTCCAGTGAATTGTGGAGCCCTGCTGAGGGACAGCTGTGTTAACCGCGTGTGAGTCCATTCATCACAATTAGTCTGTGCTACTTCAGTATTTTTTCTAAAAATCTCACACGGCCCTAACCCTGACCCTAACGTGCTGGTTGAAAAGTGCAGTCACCTCACCTTCAAGCATAAAAGGGATTAAAGAGTGCACCCCAGGGAGGTATCTGGCCTGAAATTCCCAAAGTTAAATAAACCTTAATGTACCTTATCATAATTGGGGGATGTGGGGCCTATCCCTGCAGCACAGGGTGCAAAGCAGACTAAGATATTCAAAAACGAAAAAGGAGCATAAGGCAAGGAGTATTTGGGAGGCTCTGTTAACATAAATCCTGGAAAAGCAGACTGCCTGCCAGGAGTGACTGCTGCTCAGTCCAGTGATTGAGCGACATGATAATTCTGCCTGCTACATTTATCACCACATTGTGCAGCTCTGGCTAAAATTGCCTTTTATCAGATGACCTTATGATGATTGTATGAGATAGAAGCTGAAAATGAAATAATCCTATCTACTTAAAGAAGATGTGAGAAATGGCTGTTCCAGACAGTGGAGCCTTTCAGCTCTCAGTTCTCAGACTCCGATCAGTTACTAACGTCCATCAGTGTTATCGATGGAGCAGATCGGCACATCCAAAAACAGAATGAAAAAAAAAAAAAGAAAAGCTGTCTAAACTGTCTGAAACGGTTTGGGGAAAGTGATAAAGCTGATCATTTGGATGTAACAAAAGTAGGTGATAACGGCATATTTTATTTTGACCCAGGGTGAATCAGAGCCTACAGCTGCCTCCGTCATTAACAGTCGAAAACTTCAAAGCCTCTACTGAATAATAAAAACAGTCGCATCTTTTATATTTCAACAGGTGGCTCATCATAAGCATTAGAACTGCTGTGGAGAATCCTGCAGTGTACACCATATAACTGAGGGAGCAGGCAAACTGATGCTAGCTGTATAATATCAGCTGACTTTTATACATCCAGCAGTTACATTCAGTTAGGGTATTCATAGTTTGAGAGGTTGGGCATCAAAATAAACGAAGTGGGAGTTCAGGGGGTGGTGTGAAGACGGGTGCAGATTTAACTAAAACACAGGAAGTAGAGGGTAATTGTGTGAGGAACCGCTTCAGAACTGGGTGACCAGCAGGGTCAGTCCTGGGGCCGCTGATACTTTCAATGCACATAAAGGATTTGGAAAGGAATATAAACATCAAGTGTTCACTTTATTGGCAATCTGTCACATGGAATAAGTTAATAGACTGACGTGTTTCTTGAGACATTTGTGAGCCTGGAATTGAACTTTAGGGATAGATAGATAGATAGATAGATAGATAGATAGATAGATAGATAGATAGATAGATAGATAGATAGATAGAAACGAACTATATAATGATAGATAGATAGATAGATAGATAGATAGATAGATAGATAGATAGATAGATGAGTACTCCAGGTGCTTGATGACCTATTTCCAGCAGCAGCTATAGCACCCTCTGGTGGCACCCATGGAAACCAACAAGGCTGCAACAAACTCCAACTCCCATGAAGCCCTGTGGGAGTCCTAGGAACTGCTGCATTCCAGGAGGGCTGCCATCTAGTGTTCTAGGGGATGTACTGTCCTGACTAGGCTTGCTCCCCAGATCAATAAAAGGGAGAGGCGTCCCGGCCAGGCAAGGGCCCCGGCCATCCACCACAATAGATAGATACAGTGGTGTGAAAAACTATTTGCCCCCTTCCTGATTTCTTATTCTTTTGCATGTTTGTCACACAAAATGTTTCTGATCATCAAACACATTTAACCATTAGTCAAATATAACACAAGTAAACACAAAATGCAGTTTTTAAATGATGGTTTTTATTATTTAGGGAGAAAAAAAATCCAAACCTACATGGCCCTGTGTGAAAAAGTAATTGCCCCCTTGTTATAAAATAACCTAACTGTGGTGTATCACACCTGAGTTCAATTTCCGTAGCCACCCCCAGGCCTGATTACTGCCACACCTGTTTCAATCAAGAAATCACTTGAATAGGAGCTGCCTGACACAGAGAAGTAGACCAAAAGCACCTCAAAAGCTAGACATCATGCCAAGATCCAAAGAAATTCAGGAACAAATGAGAACAGAAGTAATTGAGATCTATCAGTCTGGTAAAGGTTATAAAGCCATTTCTAAAGCTTTGGGACTCCAGCGAACCACAGTGAGAGCCATTATCCACAAATGGCAAAAACATGGAACAGTGGTGAACCTTCCCAGGAGTGGCCGGCTGACCAAAATTACCCCAAGAGCGCAGAGACGACTCATCCGAGAGGTCACAAAAGACCCCAGGACAACGTCTAAAGAACTGCAGGCCTCACTTGCCTCAATTAAGGTCAGTGTTCACGACTCCACCATAAGAAAGAGACTGGGCAAAAACGGCCTGCATGGCAGATTTCCAAGACGCAAACCACTGTTAAGCAAAAGAACATTAGGCTCGTCTCAATTTTGCTAAGAAACATCTCAATGATTGCCAAGACTTTTGGGAAAATACCTTGTGGACTGATGAGACAAAAGTTGAACTTTTTGTAAGGCAAATGTCCCGTTACATCTGGCGTAAAAGGAACACAGCATTTCAGAAAAGAACATCATACCAACAGTAAAATATGGTGGTGGTAGTGTGATGGTCTGGGGTTGTTTTGCTGCTTCAGGACCTGGAAGGCTTGCTGTGATAGATGGAACCATGAATTCTACTGTCTACCAAAAAATCCTGAAGGAGAATGTCCGGCCATCTGTTCGTCAACTCAAGCTGAAGCGATCTTGGGTGCTGCAACAGGACAATGACCCAAAACACACCAGAAAATCCACCTCTGAATGGCTGAAGAAAAACAAAATGAAGACTTTGGAGTGGCCTAGTCAAAGTCCTGACCTGAATCCAATTGAGATGCTATGGCCTGACCTTAAAAAGGCGGTTCATGCTAGAAAACCCTCAAATAAAGCTGAATTACAATAATTCTGCAAAGATGAGTGGGCCAAAATTCCTCCAGAGCGCTGTAAGAGACTCATTGCAAGTTATCGCAAACGCTTGATTGCAGTTATTGCTGCTAAGTGTGGCCCAACCAGTTATTAGGTTCAGAGGGCAATTACTTTTTCACACAGGGCCATGTAGGTTTGGATTTTATTTCTCCCTAAATAATAAAAACCATCATTTAAAAACTGCATTTTGTGTTTACTTGTGTTATATTTGACTAATGGTTAAATGTGTTTGATGATCAGAAACATTTTGTGTGACAAACATGCAAAAGAATAAGAAATCAGGAAGGGGGCAAATAGTTTTTCACACCACTGTAGATAGATAGATAGATAGATAGATAGATAGATAGATAGATAGATAGATAGACAGATGTGAAAGGCATTATATAATAGATACAGGGTGGTCCAGATCTAATTATGCAGATCCAGATTTTCTGGATGACTTTGATTTATGTGGGGACGATTCCAGTTCAGTGTGAAGATGATTCTTCATGTCGTCAGTTCACACACTTCTCTATGGTCCAGGATTTTTTGGGTGATTTTCTATGTAATAAACGTAATAAGTTATAGCATAATGAAAAATTGCATAATTAGAGCTGGACCACCTTATAGATAGATAGATAGATAGATAGATAGATAGATAGATAGATAGATAGATAGATAGATAGATAGATAGATAATTTATTTGTCCCATAAATTAATAATCAATTAATGATTGATCTATCTAAGTATGGTTGTTTTTTTAGAGTTCATCCTATCTTAGGTGGTTGGCACAGCTATCCACCTTAATGATAGAATAAATGACTGTGTGTCTGTCTACTTTCTATGACTTTGTCATTTCAAAAGATGGTGCAACACAAACATTTCTAGCAATAAAATACATTGCTATTTGTCATTCCAACAGATGGCGCTTTAAAAACATTAGTACTGCTTTTATGAATCCCATAACAAATGGCTTATAACAGAGATGTATGCATTGCATGCTGCACTGCAAACATTAACCCTCAGGTCAACATTGATTCTTTAGATTTCCAGATTTGTTTTCTTAGATAGGTAGCACAGCTATTCAATATATAATCAAATGGTGAAAATCATATTTAACGGGTCCTGGAATGACAGTCACTTGGTAACTTACTTAATCCAGTGGTGGAGGGGTGGAGCTTATCTCAGCAAACAGAGGGTGCAAGAGCGGAACAAATCCTGGAGAGGGTGCTGGTCTATCATTTGGACACACACACAACACTAAACACACTCACCTAACCAGCATGCCTTTGGACACTGACCTGAGCAGAACATACAAATTCCATGCAGAGAGGACCTGGGATGTGAATCTTGGTCTCCTTACTGCAAGGCGACAGTGCTACCACTGCACCACTGTGCCACCCTACATTTGTATTAACGCAGTTTATTACTGCACATGTTTGTGATACGCCATCTATTGGAATGACAAATACAATGCATTTTTTACTAGGTTAGATAGATAGATAGATAGATAGATAGATAGATAGATAGATAGATAGATAGATAGATAGATAGATAGATAGATAGATAGATAGATAGATAAGGCACTATATCATCAATAGACAGCACATGTGAAGTGAGTCACTATAACATAATAAATCAGATGTGGGGATAGAAAGACAGCTGAGTAGTTGTATGTGTTTCCATTTGATAGCCTAAGTACTAGGAGGTGAATTGACTCAGTCAGGGTCACACAGGGATTCCAAGGGAAAGGGGTTGAACGGCTGGCCTTACACTTCCATATCACTACTTTCACAAATGAAAGTTATTCTGATGGATGTCATCACAAGCACAGTCCAACTGTGTCCGTATTCTGCACCATGTTACACCTGGAAGGCATTGTGTCTCAAATCACAATGTCATAATCAATTAAGGCTGGTGACTGAACTGGCAGCGCTGTGTTTTAATATTATACTAGCCATGTGCGCCCAACTACGTTGCGCGTGTTAAAGTTGTCTGTGAAGGGCTTCCCTTTTTAAACGCGGTTGCCAGTCGTGAACTGGGTCCTTCATTGCACAACATTATGATTTTTTATAAGGGAAACAAAATTACAAAGGAAAACCTTTGGATATTGATTCGATAGGAACGGCCTACTCGGAATCACTGTCCGAACAGTAATTATGTGGTGGTGTGGGAGCATTTCTGCTTCTGTCCGTTCACAGTCCGTCTCGTTTTCACGATTCTGTTGTTTCCTCTCACGATGTCTTCTCAACCTTTCTCTAATCTCGCTGGTTGCTTTGCGGCAATCCAAAGAGTAAGGCAATATACACGGAGCAAGGCACGGTACAACTGTGAGACGCGCAGCACTCGCCGGCTACAACGTAACAATGAAAATTTCCGGAACGTGCTGTTACGTTATCATTCATTTTCCCCACTGTCTTTCTTACATTCATATGTTACGTAGGCACGTACCTTTTATCTTCGGCAATCTCATTCTCTAACCAGGCCTCAGGAGCTAACCAGCGTCACACTGTCCACCACCCCTTTCGTTATTCCGGCACATTGTTGACATCTGTGAGTAACAACAACGTACTAAACTGGAAGGTGGTCTACGCATGCATGGAATTCGCGGACAAACAAAGATCAAGATCTAAATGAAGATCCATCCATTCATCCATTTTCTAACCCGTTGAATCCAAAAATGGTCACGGGGGTCTGCTGGAGCCAATCCCAGCCAACACAGGGCACAAGGCAGGAACCAATCCTGGGCAGGGTGCCAACCCACCGCAGTAAATGAAGATCTCTTTAGTTAATTTGAGGCACAACAATTAGTTTAGTTTGAATGTCTGTGTTTTGAGGTGTGACTGGCGTACTACAGTCTTCAGTAGTATAAGCCTGGAGGAGATTCTTAATGCAATGCCTATGTTTTAGCTGTCTCTCTACTGCCATCTAGTGCTTCTTCTTCTAATTCATTTGCGGACAAACAAAGATCAAGATCCAAATGAAGATTATATATAGAGATAAAATCCACCTTGAAACACGTTACTGGTCTCCATGTTTTAGATATCTGAGAAATGGCATGTGAAATCACTCATACAACAAAGGAGATGAGGATTGACTTGAAACCTTTGATATAGTGTCTTTCATAATGAACGTCACCTTGAGAGAGTTCAATTGTAATCTACATATTTTTCTGTGTTTTAGTTGTGTGAGAACAGATAGAATAAAACAGAAATAAGACTGAGGTGTGACCTTTGATATAGTGCCTTTCCTAATGAAAGTCATCTCCAGGCACTTCAGTTTCCGTGTTTTAGGTATGTGAGCACTGGCATGTGAAACCACAGATTGAATAAAACAGAAAGGAGACGGACATGCAGCCTTTGATATAGTGCCTTTCGTAATGAAAGTCACCTCAGGGCACTTCCCTTTTCCACTGCGTCTCTTTCTGTATGTTTAACACGTTTATTCCCTGACCAGTAACCTGACTCACTCAGGCTCGACTGGTGGATCACGAGTAATGTCTTCACCCTCATAGAGCGCCTTTCATAATGAAATTATTCCAAGAGGTTTCATAGTTATGGTATCATTGTGAGCACTGCAAGGCAACATGACTCTAAGATTCTGAAATGTTCTTCAAACCATGATGGGACTAACTGCAGTCTACAATACTTGTGAGGTCAGTCATAGAACTCCCCAATATGTCTTGGCTTCTGTCACATCAGTCACGTAACACCCTCTGAGCCAAATAAACCATCCCACATTTCTAATCTTTATCGTAGTGTAACTGGGAACTCGATGGGCATTTCATGACTGACATTGTGGGTGCTCCATGATGTGGGGGCATTACATGACTGACCTCCTTGGTATTTCAGGCTGCAGTTTCACACTGTTGATTGAATCACCATCATTACAGCTTACTATCCATTTGGCCTCAAGGTGGCGCCACTGCTTTCTTTAAGCAATACTCTTTTCCATCCACCTTTTTTAATTTGCTTATTGTGTTCACCTTCCCACACATTTAAAGACTGGCAAGCAAAATAACTCTTGGTAACACAATACATCATAGAGGGGGACGAGCCTTGTGCTTTTATATAGTGCCTTTCATAATGAAAGTAACCTCAAGGCACTTCTGGGGTACATGAAAGTTGTTTCTATGTTTTTCCATCACTAAGCCCAGGACAGGTAGGCTTTTACTTTATGTAGTGCCTTTTCCTATTAATTTTGTCGTCTCCGTTACAAGCCAGCTGTGTTCATATTTTGACAGAGAGGGTCTTTGGTAGGTTAACTAGCTCATCCACTGTAACACACAGCCAACCAGAGGTAAAGATAAAGCAGGTCCCTTGATCCAGTATTATACGTTGTGACATAAAGTATTATAAAATTGTGAACAGGGTTTGTCCAAGGATTCTGGACGGTCATCTTTTTCTTCTTAGCAGTTGTCACGTCACGTTTTGTCACATCCGCTTTGATGTTCCAGGTGTTTTTTTTTTTTCCCTTTCAGCTTCATCGTATTCCCCGACTTCCACAAACACAATTATAAGACATTTGGGACCGAGCTTTGAAAGCAGAACCATAAAGGTCACCCCGAACACCTTCTCTCTACAAAGTCAAGCTCAGGAAGGACAACCAACAAAATCCCCCATAAAGTAAACTCCAAAAAGACCCCTTAATCTGGCAAATCCCATGAGATTCCAATAGTGCGTGAGTGGATGAAGTTGCTTATCTGGACAGGTAGACGTGAACTGGGGGGGGGTCCAGCTTTTTTTTTGGTTGGGCTTTCAACTCATGACTAAAACTACTTTACACTTCCACACGTTTAATGAAAGTGTCAATAGTCATCTGTGGATCTCTTGATCGTGAAATGCTGATATTGTAAAGTGGCAGCAGGACTGAGAAGGTGAGAAGCCGAGAGTGTGAGGCCCGCTAATTGATTTGCGAGGCAGACGTTTCTCTACGCTGACTTGGTATCTCCAGACAGGCAGACATGAGACGCGAAGCTTGCTGCTTAGAGATGCAGAGACAGGCAAGGAACTGCAAATTGATTGCTGTACTTGGGGATCTTTAAAATAGAAGGGCATGAGAGGCGTCTCTTCACTTTGTTGTCTTCTGGCTATAAATAGCGTGCACTTGGCGGAGTTGGACTGTGAAAATCGCTTCCCATTGTGAGAGAATGAAGTAGGCAGTTGTGTGTCTGTCTTTACTTATATTATCTGAACACCTTACTGAGAAAAACATTATTTTAGATGGCCAATGCAGAGGAATGTGCTATTTATACATATATATTTTAGAACATAAAAACACAACTAAGCCACAGAAAAAGGAAAAGGACATAAATAAACTGTACTGTAGACTGTACTGTGGTAACCGAAAAAATGAGTGTAAAAAAATTATTACCTTTATTCATTCTCACGTCTCGAATTTTTTGAAGTTTTTATGGGATTGAGCATTGTAAACTCGAAACGTTGTATGTTCGAGATGTTGTAACCAAAGGACCCCATGTATATATATATATATATATATATATATATATATATATATATATATATATATACATACATACATACATACATACATACATACATACATGCTGGAGCCAATTCCAGCTAACACAGGGTGCAAGGCAGAAAACAAACCCCGGGCAGGGTGCCAGCCCACCGCAGGGTACACACACACCCAAACACACCAAGCACACACTAGGGACAATTTAGGATCACCAATGCACCTAACCTGCATGTCTTTGGACCTAACCTGCGCCACCGTGCCACCTATATATATATATATATATATATATATATATATATATATATTAGGGCACTAATTTGTGCTTAAAATAGACCTTTCGGCCAATGTAATGAAGAGCTTCCTGTTTAATCGGGGCTTCGAGACATGAACTCAGCTCTTCAGAGCGTCTCATTTGATTTTTTCCGGCAAACAAATTTTCAAAACAAACCATATCTTACAACTCTAATCAGAGTCGGAGTAATAATTATGTTGGCGCGGTCATTTTAGATCTGAGATCGGCTAAAATTTAAACAATGACCATTGTTAATACCCAGCCGTCTTTACTCAGTTTGCCAATAGATGTCAGAAGGACAGATGCCAAAACTGAACTGCCCAAAGATAGATTTCGACGTACCAAGCAAATGGCGATACGTTCTAAATTACTTACGGTTCCGGAGCTGTCGAAGGGTTTAAGTCTATCTATCTATCTATCTATCTATCTATCTATCTATCTATCTATCTATCTAACTATCTATCTATCTATCTATCTTAGATTAGAGAGATGAACAGAGAAGAAATGCACAATATTAGAGACAGAGAGATGGACAAACAAGACTGGCACTATTGTCTGCTGTCTTAATGCCATGTTAATGTGATCAGTTCTGACACGGAATTGGATTAAGTGGATCTGAAAATGTCGCCCTGCATTAAACAGATAGATAGATAGATAGATAGATAGATAGATAGATAGATAGATAGATAGATAGATAGATAGATAGATAGATAGATAGATAGATAGATAGATACGATCAGTTTGCACAATATGACTGTTTGTAAACCTCCTGGATGTTGAAGAGACTCCTTCAAAGTTGTAGAGATAGTCACAGTGACCCTGTCATTTACAGTGCAAAGCCAAGCCATAGCCACTGGGGGCCTACACTGCAGTTCCATCTGCTGTTTTTATAATTTTGTTAGGTTTGTCTCTGCTCCTGACATTTCCCATTCTTCCCCAGGTCTTGTCTTTGATTCTATCACTGAAGTGGAGGGCAGAGGCATCACTAGGGTTAGTGTTGTCCAGTGTGATAAACATGACCAGATTAAAACCCCCACAGGACCCCTGGGTGGCTTAAAACAAATATACAGGGAGAATATATTCTCTTTTAAAACCACGAGCCTTGACACTTCCTTCTAAAATCTGACGTATCCCTGGCTTACTCTTTTCACATTCCTTGGCATGGTGAGACGTACGTCCACCAGCAGGCATAGACAACCCTTAATCCTGCTCGGGCCCATGTTGCCAGTCTGTTGGCATTCACAGAGAACCGTGCCTAGATTTCCTCCTTAATGCCGCACTCCATCGGGGTTTTTTTTGGGAGCCTCTCGGATTGTTTGGTTGCACCTGCTCCATTACTGCTCTTCTGACCATCAAGTGCTGGCCAAGTACTTCTCTTGAGCTCACTTTCCAGTCCACCTGCTACCCATCACTATTGCACCGTCCTGCCCTTCTCTCTGTTCTCGTTAACCTCCATTCCTCTTCCTCGATCTTTTTCTGTTCCTTTTCCTCCCTTTAGTGCCCTGCAGGCTCCTCTTATATCCTTGATGATCGGGTGAACAAGGCACCTGACTGATCTGCTTGCATTTTGCACGTGATTGCGCCATCAGTCAAGCACGCAGATCAACCTGGCATCCGTTCAGACCCTGCACATGCCGGGACACAATTATTCTAAAAACTATCACCGGGGACTTCATTCAGCCTTGCTGCCAGGCGATGCCATTTAGGTCAACACAGTTAAATCAAATTTAAATTTTGGGTCATCCAAGCAAATGCCATTCCTTTCTGCCTTCCAAATTTCTCAAAAGACAAGAAGTGGCTGCCATTTTTTTGCTAAGAAGAAAGAAAAAACAAATTGCTTGCGGCACTCTGTGCTCTTTAATTTGGTATTGATAAAAGGATCTCCAGGGAACCTTAGGCCGCTATGATCTATGAAATAATTTATTTAGCCAGAGTATAATTGCTTAAAAATGCCCGTTTTCAGTGCCATAAACTAATTACCACGTCTGAACTTCAGCACTAAAGCCAGCAGTCAAAGCAAGACTGGGCACGCTGCATTGTGTCGAAGTGCAGGCTTTTCAAGATGGAATATTTATTTATCGATTTTGGAACATTTTGGGCTTTTTTCTTCTTTTCCAGCTACAGACAGAGCGAGGAGAGTCACAAGAGTTCAGCTTTTTAAATTCTTTGCCTATGTTTATTTATTTATTTATTTTTGCAAAGCCATTCACTTTTATGTTTTGTCACACGTGTGTCACCTTCTGGGCTTATCTGAGATAAGCAGTACCACCCCGGGACACTAGGGGGGGGGATTCTGTCATTCTTTTGTTCTGTCCATTCCAGAGTTTTCGCTTCACTACTGCAGGTGACACCGGGACTTGGTGAGTATTTACAAGGGGGTACCCAAAAATAATATAATGACTATCAATAATTAAGTAATTAATTAATTCATTGATTGATTGATTAATTTAGTAATTAATTTATAATTGTTACTTACTCAAACTATGGCATAGCAATGGATTGTGCAGACTGTATAAAGTACAAGGGCCTGCAAGCTTGGGGGGAGCCCACTTGGGTGCATTTGGATTTTTTTTTTTAATTTTAATGACTTAACTAACAGTTTCACAGTCTTTTTAATTTTTACTTTTACTAGGGTTCTCTGTCCTCTGCTCGCTTCACTTGCCAAACCCCGGGCCAGTACTACGTTCTAGCTACTCCACGGCTCTGCCGCTCACGTATGGGGAAGCGGATGTACAATTTAAACAGATTGTTATTTGCATGGGAATTGTTCCCTATGCATAATAAACCTAACTATTTGACATTACAGCGAGTAATTAACCACAGTAAAAAAAATAGTAAAACGTATTACACTGAAAGAAAATTAGGTTTCATGTTGCGTTAGACGCATTTGTTGCGTTATACGTTTTCATTCTGTTTGGCTTTGTAATTGACATGCAGATACTTTCTAAACTTACACTTTTACTGTAAAACTTCAGTAAAAAACAATATTTGAATGAACTTTTCATCAATATCTCATTGAATTGTGATTCCGTGTTTGGAGTTACATCGTGACAATGCACCGTATAACTGCCCGTGAGTGAATTTCGTTTCTTTCTCTTTAATAAATAAATCGACTTTTTCGAATGTTTGTCCCTGTGATTTGTTAATTGTCACCGCAAAAGCTATTCTAACAGGAAACTGTAAACGTTTTAATACAAATGGCATATCAAGATCTCATGTTATGCCCTGAAGATGTACTATATGACCTTTCTTGTCACCTGTTCAAATTTTACATGTTAGAATTGTTCGACCAATTTTGAATAAAACTACTGTAATCATGTCCTATTGCATAGCCCATCACTCAGACATAAATTACGCAATAACATTACGATACGTCCTTCTCTCAACAGTAATTTGTTCGTTGGAAGACTGAATGGTGTTAACGGTTGTAGATATTCTACGTGATATTGTAAGTTGATGTTTTCGTCTTCTGCACCATCACCACCAACTGTTTCAGCAAAGTCTATTGATACGCATTTAATCAATTTGCTGTGTAACCCATCGACAAGTATTGCATTAATATGTTGGCTTCATCATTTCTCGGTGCTAGGATTGCCCGTGTACTCATTTCTTCTGTTGATAACCCTTTGGGAAGAAATTTTTCAATAAGATTTGGATATAATATGTCTTCTTTTATTGGTAACCTAAAGTGAGGAAAACATAAAAATTTATAAGAGCTGAGAGCGCAGGAACTGAGTCTGACAAAAGTATTCACACCAATGAGACGTGAGAGAACTGCGGGTGTGGGCTGTGAACCGGAAATGGTGGAGAGGAGGGCAGGACTTGAAAAAATCTCTTGGCAAAAGATTTACTTTTATGATATATACTGTATATATATATATATATATATATATATATATATATATATATATATATATATATATATATATATATATATATAAAATAAAAATAAACTCCACACAGATGGCAGGCGACCCAGGAAGGTGGACCCATGAGCAGTGCTAACCACTGTGCAATCATAGACACAGATTAACCCTATTATTATTATTATTATTATTATTATTATTATTATTATTATTATTATTATTATTATTATTATTATTTATTATTTATTATTATTATTTATTATTATTATTTTATTTCACAGTACACACCATCCTGTTCCCAGCCTGTTCAGGACAGACCAAGCCCCAACCTCCTTAAGCACCCCTTGTGTGACTGAACTTCTGAACTTATCATGACTTACAAACCAGAGCGCACATTAAGATATCAAGATGCCGGTCTGTTTCTGATTCCAAGGATTAAAAAAATAACATTGGAAGGTCGAGCTTTTAGTTACAGCCCCACACCCCCCACCACCAAAACTGTGGAGTGGTCTGCAGCTGCTATAAGAGATGCCCCTTTGGTCTCAGCTTTCAAAGACTCACAACTTCAGTTTAGTGCATCCTGACTAGAGCTGCTGATTAACTGTACATCTCTGTTGTTAGTCATTAGCACTAAAACACAAGTAATATGATTGTTCTAATTTGTTTGACACCCTCACCTATTCTGTTTCTCTTCTCAGTACTTAAATGTGCCACTTGGTGCCACTGCCCACCTGCCAAGTTGTTCTGCCTGCCTAAGGTAAAGTCATCTCTGATGGAGGATCGTTGGGTAGAGGAATCCTTTCATCGGATTGGCTGGCCCAGCACTGACTCAGCTGTTGAATGGCCAAATGGGGGAGGCAGCTTGATGGCCGAGGTCTCCAGGACTCTAAACAAATCCGAATCCTATGATGTGATATCATCTCCTGTTGAATTCTACCCCATACTTGTAATATTTCTATTGAAGTATTGTATTATATTGAGAATTACTTGTGTTCTGTTCTGTGTATTGTATTGTATTGACCCCCCTTCTTTTTCACACCCACTGCATGCCCAACCTACCTGGACAGGGGTCTCTCTTTGAATTGCCTTTCCCGAGGTTTCTTCCATTTTTCTTCCTTTAAGTGTTTTTTCCTTGTCTTCTTAGTGAGTTAAGGCTGGGGGGCTGTCAAAAGGCAGGGCCTGTTAAAGCCCATTGTGTCACTTCTTGTGTGATTTTAGGCTATAGCAGCGTTTCTCAACCTTTAAGTATTTGCGACCCGAGTTTTCATAACAGTTTTAATCGTGCCCTCCCTAACATTTTTTTTTTAAATGTAGATGCATATTTTATTATACCTACTTAACTTTTATTGACATTTATCTAAACTCTATATTTATTGTTCTAGTATAAAAATGTAGTTTAAGTTAATTTGTTTTGGTTTCAACAGATTTTTTTTTCATATTTTTGATTCTTGTTTTCTTTTTTTTCACATCTTCGCGCCCCCCTTTTTGTTACTTCAAGCCTCCCTAGGGGGGCGAGCCCCACAGGTTGAGAACCACTGGGCTATAGAAATATAAATAATATTGTATTGTATTGCACCCTACGGTGCCCAGGGTTTGTTTCCTACCTTACGCACTGTGCTGGCTGGGATTGGCTCCACCAGACCTCCGTGCCCCTGTAGTTAGGATATAGTGGGTTGGATAATGGATGGATGGATGGATTGGATTGTATTGTGACATTCGGGTTGGAGAGAACCAGAAAAAAAAGGATACAACAAATTATTTTGTGCTTGGTTCATTTCCTTTGAAGAACATATTATGGGACAATTTTTTAATTGAGTGCACACTAAGTCTCGCCCCCCCAGAAAATTTACATCACATTGGTGGTGTTTGCGTCTTTATGGACCTGAAGAAAGCATAGGACAGGGTGCCTAGAGAAGAGTTATGATACTGTATGAGGAAGTGGCAGAGAAGTATGTAAGAGTCCATCCATCCATCCATCTTTATCCGCTTATCCGAGGTCGGGTCGCGGGGGCAGCATCTTGAGCAGAGAGGCCCAGACTTCCCTCTCCCCAGTCACTTCTTCCAGCTCTTCCGGGGGAATCACGAGGTGTTCCCAGGCCAGCCGAGAGACATAGTCCATCCAGCGTGTCCTGGGTCGTCCCCGGGGCCTCCTCCCGATTAGACGGGCCTGGAACACCTCACTAGGAAGGCGTCCAGGAGGCGTCCTGATCAGATGCCCGAGCCACCTCATCTAACTCCTCTCGATGCGGAGGAGCAGCGGCTCTACTCTGAGTCCCTCCCAGATGACTGAGCTTCTCACCCGATCTTTAAGGGAAAGCCCAGACACCCTGCGGAGGAAACTCATTTCATCTTCTTGTATTCGCGATCTCATATTTCGGTCACTGCCCATAGCCCATGACCATAGGTGAGGGTAGGAACGTAGATCGACTGGTAAATTGAGAGCTTTACCTTACGGCTCAGCTCCTTTTTCACCACGACAGACACGATGCAGAGCCCGCATCACTGTGGACGCCGCACCGACCCGCCTGTCGATCTCACGCTCCATTCTTCCCTCACTTGTGAACAAGACACGAGATACTTGAACTCCTCCACTTGGGGCAGGATCTCGCTCCCAACCCTGAGAGGGCACTCCACCCTTTTCCAGCTGAGGACCATGGTCTCGGATTTGGAGGTGCTGATTCCCATCCCAGCCGCTACACATCTGCAAACCGATTTATAGAGAGCTGAAGGTCATGGCCTGATGAAGCAAACAGGACAACATCATCTGCAAAAAGCAGTGACCCAATCCCGAGTCCACCAAACTGGACCCCATCTATGCCCTGGCTGCGCCTAGAAAGAGTGATACAGGATATATACGAGGGAAGTGTGACAGTGGTGAGGTCTGCAGGACTCTGGCTTGGGGATGTGGCCAATTGACATCACTGGACGTCTCCTCTGTAGTGTAGATTAGCGACAGTGCCTCCTCTTGTTTTGGAGTGCTATTACATACCTCTGGTGATCCCAGAAGGTGATCTTCTGACATGCATACATAACGACATATAAAGCTAAAACAGATCCAGATCTGAATGTCCATGCCCAGTACGGGCAACAATTTCAGATGAACAAAGCCAAGTGCCTGGCGTAAGATAGTAAACCGTACGAACCGTGTGAGTCCAGGGGTCACATTGTGTGGCATCCACAGCAGGGTTTGAACGTCCGATGAAGAAAGGCAACAAGGAGCACAAGGAAACAGGGATGTAAGGCATGAAGAGAAATGGACTTACCGATTTACTGTTTCACTTTATTAGTCAGGATTAGCCCAGCTATTCTACAAAACATTGCTGCGTCTCACACACATGCAGATCTTCCTTTGCTATCAACTAAGAAGATTTAGATCCTTGAACTTTCTCTTTAGCTCTTTGCTTCCTTCCTTCTCATTGGGAGGGGAGGGAATGACTGGGAGTCTGAAAAGGGGAACTATAACATTGTATGAGATATAATTATGCTGTATTATTGTACTGCACTGCTTTTCATGAACTCACTGGAGGAATCTGAACAAAAAAGTCACCCCTCCACACCGCCCTGCACGTGGCAGCTTTCAGACTTGAGGGTCTTTCTTGTCTGCCGGCCAAGACAGGTGAGGGGCATGGGAGTGTGCGGGGGGGCCGATGCTTTAAATAATACCCCCTTCCTTAAGCTCCATATACAGGTGCTGGTCATAAAATTAGAATATCATGACAAAGTTGATTTATTTCAGTAATTCCATTCAAAAAGTGAAACTTGTATATTAGATTCATTCATTACACACAGACTGATGTATTTCAAATGTTTATTTTGATGATAATAACTGACAACTAATGAAAGTCCCAAATTCAATATCTCAGAAAATTCGAATATCAATTAAGACCAATGCAAAAAAAGGATTTTTAGAAATGTTGGCCAACTGAAAGGTATGAACATGAAAAGTCTGAGCATGTACAGCACTCGATATTTAGTTGGGGCTCCTTTGGCCTGGATTACTGCAGCAATGCGATGTGGCATGGAGTCGATCAGTCTGTGGCACTGCTCAGGTGTTAGGAGAGCCCATGTTGCTCTGATAGTGGCCTTCAGCTCTTCTGAATTGTTGGGTCTGGCGTATTGCATCTTCCTCTTCACAATACCCCATAGATTTTCTATGGGGTTAAGGTCAGGTGAGTTTGCTGGCCAATCAAGAACAGGGATACCATGGTCCTTAAACCAGGTACTGGTAGTTTTGGCACTTTGTGCAGGTGCCAGGTCCTGTTGGAAAATGAAATCTGCATCTCCATAAAGTTCATCAGCAGCAGGAAGCATGAAGTGCTCTTAAACTTCCTGGTAGATGGCTGTGTTGACCTTGGCCTCAGAAAACACAATTGACCAACACCAGTAGATGACATGGCACCCCAAACCATCACTGACTGTGGAAACTTTACACTGGACCTCAAACAACGTGGATTCTGTGCCTCTCCTCTCTTCCTCCAGACTCTGGGACCTTGATTTCCAAAGGAAATGCAAAATTTACTTTCATCAGAGAACATAACTTTGGACCACTCAGCAGCAGTCCAGTCGAGGCGCTTCTGACGCTGTCTCTTGTTCAAGAGTGGCTTGACACAAGGAATGCGACAGCTGAAACCCATGTCTTGCATACGTCTGTGTGTGGTGGTCCTTGAAGCACTGACTCCAGCTGCAGTCCACTCTTTGTGAATCTCCCCCACAGTTTTGTTTCACAATTCTCTCCAGGGTACAAGCGGTTATCCCTATTGCTTGTACACTTTTTTCTACCACATCTTGTCCTTCCCTTCGCCTCTCTATTAATGTGTTTGGACACAGAGCTCTGTGAACAGCCAGCCTCTTTAGCAATGACCTTTTGTGTCTTGCCCTCCTTGTCTAAGGTGCCAATGGTCGTCTTTTGGACAACTGTCAAGTCAGCAGTCTTCCTCATGATTGTGTAGCGTGCAGAACTCGACTGAGAGACCATTTAAAGGCTTTTGAGTTAATTAGCTGATTAGAGTGAGTGTGGCACCAGGTGTCTTCAATATTGAACCTTTTCACAATATTCGAATTTTCCAAGATACTGAATTTGGGACTTTCATTAGTTGTCAGTTATAATCATCGAAATTAAAAGAAATAAACATTTGAAATACATCAGTCTGTGTGTAATGAATGAATCTAATATACAAGTTTCACTTTTTGAATGGAATTACTGAAATAAATCAACTTTGTCATGATATTCTAATTTTATGACCGGCACATGAATGCCACGGATTTAGAAAATACGCTTTGATTTTCTGCACACTTTCTTGCATTGTAGATTTAAATTAGATGACTTCACACCCAAAACAGGCATTAAAAGCAATTTAAAAAATGTAGAAATTAAGAATAAGAAAAGTTTGCACTTGAGAAATCGAATGCAATGCGAAGTAAAACTCGGTCTGCTTTTCTCATCCTGCACGCTTCCCATGGTAGTTTCAAATTGTTCATCAAGCTAAAGGAAACCCGGCTGTTCCTTTCTTATAAAACAAACTAACGAGGCATTAACGGACATCTTAATAATGATCCATTAATTAGCAAAGACTTAGAGATGACATAATAAGCACAAATACCGCCTGAAAATCGAGAAGGTGAATGCCACTATACAGTTGATATTAAGGATCTTCATAATGCGCATGTGCCGCTTTGTTTACCGAATACGCTAAGTGTGGCGAGGCGGTGCCACGTGACTAAAGATTAATGGGAAACTTTAATAATGAAATTATTTCTCAGCGTCATTATAGGTAGTATATGAATGATGGACTGAAAATTCATGTTTATACTTAACTCTAATAGTTTGTATTCCTATTACGTAATTTAAACAAAAAACATATTTGCATTTTGTTTAATAAAAATTCCGCCCGAAAAAACTGCCGTCTGCGGCGATCGCAAAGTTACCACACGCTGACCCTGCAGGTTATTACTAACATGACAAGTTCATCAAAGCTATGGATACCCAGCCTACTTTATTTTACAATTAAAGCTCGGGCAGCTTAAGTGAGCCATTCTCGAACGAAATGAACCAGCAGCCCTGAAGCTTCAAGTCCCGCATCTCCGCCTCTGCACCACACTGCCTGAAGAGAACTTTCTTGGCTTCAGCGCTACTTGAAAAATCTGATTACAAGTCATTATCATTCATGCCTTTAAGTCACACTAAAGCTGCTGACCAGCTGCTGAACTAACACGGCTTTGTTCTGACGCATGGAAGAGGCCTGTCAGTCGTGCGCCTGACCTCGGAAAGCGACAAATACATCTGCAGCGTTATTGACACAGAGACTAACCGAGCCGGGCTTGGACACCGGAGATGCAAAATCATTACAACACCAGCGAGAGAGAGAGAGAGAGATAATAAATAGAAGAGGAGAAGATTAAACAGGAAATACACTAGATAGATAGATAGATAGATAGATATGAAAGACACTATATAATAGATAGATAGACAGATAGTATGATGTAGTGGTTAAGGTTTTGGCCTTCCAACTGTAGGGTTATGGGTTCAAATCCGGCTAATGACAACACTTTGTGACGATGAACAAGTCACTTGACCTGCCTGTACTCCATTTGGAAAGACAAAGAAGAAATGTAAGCAATTTTATTATAAATGTTGTAAGTCACCTTGGATAGGAAATCAGCCAAATAAGTAAATGTAAGTGAAAGACACTACACTGACCTAAAGGATTATTAGGAACACCTGTTCAATTTCTCATTGATGCAATTATCTAATCAGCCAATCACATGGCAGTTGCTTCAATGCATTTAGGTGTGTGGTCCTGGTCAATACAATCTCCTGAACTCCAAACTGAATGTCAGAATGGCAAAGAAAGGTGATTTAAGCAATTTTGAGCGTGGCATGGTTGTTGGTGCCAGACGGGCCGGTCTGAGTATTTCACAATCTGCTCAGTTACTGGGATTTTCACGCACAACCATTTCTAGGGTTTACAAAGAATGGTGTGAAAAGGGAAAAACATCCAGTATGCGGCAGTCCTGTGGGCGAAAATGCCTTGTTGATGCTAGAGGTCAGAGGAGAATGGGCCGACTGATTCAAGCTGATAGAAGAGCAACTTTGACTGAAATAACCACTCGTTACAACCGAGGTATGCAGCAAAGCATTTGTGAAGCCACAACACGCACAACCTTGAGGCGGATGGGCTACAACAGCAGAAGACCCCACCGGGTACCACTCATCTCCACTACAAATAGGAAAAAGAGGCTACAATTTGCACGAGCTCACCAAAATTGGACAGTTGAAGACTGGAAAAATGTTGCCTGGTCTGATGAGTCTCGATTTCTGTTGAGACATTCAAATGGTGGAGTCAGAATTAGGCGTAAGCAGAATGAGAACATGGATCCATCATGCCTTGTTACCACTGTGCAGGCTGGTGGTGGTGGTGTAATGGTGTGGGGGATGTTTTCTTGGCACACTTTAGGCCCCTTAGTGCCAATTGGGCATCGTTTAAATGCCATGGGCTACCTGAGCATTGTTTCTGACCATGTCCATCCCTTCATGACCACCATGTACCCATCCTCTGATGGCTACTTCCAGCAGGATAATGCACCATGTCACAAAGCTCGAATCATTTCAAATTGGTTTCTTGAACATGACAATGAGTTCACTGTACTAAAATGGCCCCCACAGTCACCAGATCTCATCCCAATAGAGCATCTTTGGGATGTGGTGGAATGGGAGCTTGGTGCCCTGGATGTGCATCCCACAAATCTCCATCAACTGCAAGATGCTATCCTATCAATATGGGCCAACATTTCTAAAGAATGCTTTCAGCACCTTGTTGAATCAATGCCACGTAGAATTAAGGCAGTTCTGAAGGTGAAAGGGGGTCAAACACTGTATTAGTGTGGTGGTCCTAATAATCCTTTAGGTGAGTGCATATAACAGGTACTGTAGATAGATAGGAAAGTTTCTATGTAATTTAAATACAGAGAGGGCATGATTAAAGGCAATACAAAATTATTATATTGAAAGATAATATTTAATATAAGTGAAATATAGATAATAGATAGGAAGTTACTACATAATAGATAGATAGATAGTGTGATATTTGGCCGGCTTATCATACCGGCCAATAACCCCAGGCCGCCAGATGGAGCCCTCCCTGCAGTATGGAGGTGCCCCGAAGACCAGCAGGGAATCATGGACGATGTAGTTTTTATCCTCAGCCCTGCTGGATACCTCAGAGGCTGCAAGAGGGTGCTGCAGGGAGGACCGAGGACTCATTTGTGCCCTATGACCCGGAGGCTCGTCATAGGAAGAGCGACGGGCTTCCGGGGATGAAGAAAAGAACTTTTACCTGACCCGGAAGTGATTGAGGATCACATGGACTGGGGATTGAGAACACTTCCGGGTCAGGGAATATAAAAGGACTCTGGGAGCTCCCAGACGGAGAGCTGAGCTGGGTGGAAGGGTGGTAAAGTGTCTGAGAGCTGGAGGATTGTATTATTGTGTTTATTGGTGATAATTTATGAGTATAGTGGTGGAGAGTGTGCTTTGTGCACTGTGGCAACAAAATAAAGTCAACTGTTGGACTTTTACCTGGTGTCTGGAGTCGTGGACAGGGGTTCAAGGGAGCGAGAGCGCCCCCTATCTACCACAATAGATGGGAAATGCACTCTAGATAGATAGATTTAAAACAGACCCTAGGATTATTTTTACAATTACAGCCATACAAAGAGACATCAGAACAGAGTTCTCTTCCTCCCTCTACAGACTGGATGATTGAAAACCTTACCACCTCTGACATCACTTCCACTGCTTGTCCTCCTGGACCCGCCTCTTCCTGCCTGGCTTGTATTTAACTGGAAGCGTCAACATCTTGGAATGTCTAGTTTCAGTCTTGCATCTTGTGAGATGTTCATTTTGCTGAAAAGCACTTGATTATTTTTTCGTTTACAATATACAGAGTTGTCGTGTCACCCCAGACCTTTTTCTGTCTTTGTCCTCTTTAACAGTGGATGGAAGGATAGATAGAGTGAAAGGCACTATAGATAGATATATAGATAGATATCACCAGTTCAGAAAGAAGCATGCAGTTTTAAATGCTGTTTATTGAACATTCGCTCTCTTGGCAGTAAAGCTGTTTTGGTAAATATTATATTAAGTACAAAATCTGATCTGTGTCTTCTCACTGAAACCTGGCTTAGTAAATGTGACACTGTTCCCCTAGCTGAGGCGTCACCAGATGGATACTCGTTCCTTCATAAGTCTAGAGATTCTGGTCAAGGAGGAGGCCTTGGAATAATTCATTGTAACAAAATGCAAATCACGTCTAAAAATTTAGGCAACTTTACATCCTTTGAGGCATTCATTTTAAATATTAAAACAGATTCCAACACAATTATAGTGCTAGTCTACAGACCACCAGGGCCATATTCATTGTTCATGACTGAATTTAGCAACCTATTATAATATGGCTATAAATTATGATCACATAGTACTGATGGGGGATTTTAATGTACACATTGGAAACTGACACTTTTAACAAATGTTTTACTTATTTATTAAATTCAGTAGGATTTTGTCAGATTGTCAAAGGTCCAACTCATAATCATAACCACACATTAGATTTAATTATAACTTACAAAGTTGAAATTCAAAATTTAAATATTACTCCATTAAATGAAGTTATTTCCAATCACTACTTAATTACATTTGATTTAGTCCTGCCCATGCCAACGCACTCACAGATTAAAACAAAGACAGTGTGACATCTAGATTGTAATTCTGCTTCAAAATTTATAGATACCTTGAGTAAGTCGAGTGTAATTGTGGAAAACCATTTAGATCAGTTAACATCAAATGTAAACGTGGAAAACAATTTAGATCAGCTAACATCACATTATAATGTGACCTTGAGAGATGCTCTGGACACAGTGGCTCCCCTAAAAAAAAGTGATCAAAGCACATAGAAACTCTCCCTGGTTTAATGAAAACACTTGAGATCTTAAATTAGAGTGTCAAAATCTGGAGCGCAGATGGAGAACAAATTGCATGGACAGGGGGTGTTAATAAATATAAAAAAGCTCTCTTTAAAGCTCGCTCAGAATACTATTCTACATTAATAGATAGCAATAATAAAAATCCTCGGGTACTGTTTAGAGCAGTGGCTAAATTAACAAATGGGAATTCAGATCAACAGTGCAAAATACCAACAGATATTAGCAGTACAGACTTTATGAACTTCTTCAATGAGAAAATTAAAAATATAAGATCCCAGATCTCAGCATCACAGTACAAACCAAATACTAGCTTAGCAGACCCTGCCTCACATTGCATTCAGCACTTTAGTCATTATAATCCTGTAACTGAGCAGGAAGTCTTAACGTTAATTTCTAAAATGAAACCCACTACTTGTTCCCTAGATCCAGATCCGCCAACAAAACTAGTAATAAGAGCAATGGATGTTCTTGCAGAGCCTATTTTAAACATTATCAATAGTTCATTATTAAATGGCACAGTACCAGATGTACTAAAAATGTCAGTCATTAAACCATTACTTACAAAGTCAGACCCACACATACTAAATAATTATAGGCCTATTTCAAATTTACCCTTTCTCTCTAAAATACTAGAGAGTCCCACCTAACACATTACAATTTATTTGACAAATTCCAGTCTGGTTTCCGCACTGGTCATAGTACAGAAACGGCACTAACGCGGGTTGTAAATGACATTCTGATATCCTCTGATGAAGGAAACTCCACTGTAATTATGTTGTTAGACTTAAGTGCAGCATTTGACACCACTGACCATTCACTTTTACTGCACAGGCTAGAAAATGACGTTGGGCTCGCAGGCATTATGCTCACTTGGTTTAGTTCTTATTTATCAAATCGATTCCAATATGTACAGAAATGTGCTGACAGTACTCCATCATTATACACAGAAGTTCAATATGGTGTCCCGCAGGGCTCAGTACTGGGACCTTTACTGTTTTCACTTTACATGCTTCCACTGGGATCTTTCATTAGGAAACATAATGTTAATTTTCACTCGTATGCAGATGACACCCAGTTATACCTTTCATTTAGATCAAATGAAGTTTCTCCAATGTTTTCTTTAATTAGTTGTGTTAGTGCATTAAAGGAGTGGATAGATGAGAACTACTTATCTTTAAACTCAGATAAAATAGAGATGTTAATTATTGGAGGGAATGGCGTTGATCACAAAAGTATTGTGTCATCATTTAACTCAGTTGGAATCACCATTAATGTTACTGAATCAGCCCGCAATATCGGAGTTATCTTTGACTCTGACATGTCATTTAAAGCGCACATTAAAAAGTTGTCCAAATCATGTCTCTTCCATCTTAAAAACATTGGGAAATTAATTCATGCATTTATTTCTTGTAGGATTGACTACTGCAATGCGGTGCTCACTGGATCTTCAAACGGTTCTTTCTTCAGCCTCCAGTTAATCCAAAATGCTGCTGCAAGAATTATTACAGGATCAAGAAAATACGAACACATAACTCCAGTTCTTAAATCCTTACACTGGCACCCGGTTAGGTTTAGGGCAGATTTCAAAATCCTCCTTTTAACATATAAAGCATTAAATGGCCGAGGTCCGACTTACTTGTCTGAACTTATCATGACTTACAAACCTGAGCGCACATTAAGATCTCAAGATGCCGGTCTGCTTCTGATTCTAAGGATTAATAAAATATCAGTGGGATGTCGAGCTTTTAGTTACAGGACCCCCTAAACTGTGGAGTGGTCTGCCTGCTACTATAAGAGATGCCCCTTCAGTCTCAGCTTTAAAAGACTCACTACTTCAGTTTAGCACACCCTGACTAGAGCTGCTGATTAACTGTAGAGACTGCATCTCTGTTGTTAGTCATTAGCACTAAAACATAAGTAACATGATAGTTCTAATTTGTTAGTAAGCCACATCTGTTCTGTTTCTTTTCTTGGTGCTCAAATGTGGCACTTGGTGCCACGGCCCACCTGCCAAGTTGTTTTGCCTGCCTAAGGTAAAGTCATCCCTGATGGAGGATGGCAGGTATCATCGAGTAGAGTGGTCCTTTCATCGGATTGGCTGACTCAGCGCTGTTCCAGCTGTGGAATGGCCAATTGGAGAGGCAGCTTGATGGCCGAGGTCTCCAGGACTCTAAACAAATCCAAATCCTATGATGCGATATCGTCTCCTGTTAAATTCTGCTCCGTACTTGTAATATTTTTATTTTTATACTGTATTGAGGATTTGCTCTCTTCTGTGTATTGTATTGTATTGACCCCCTTTCTTTTTGACACCCACTGCACGCCCAACCTACCTGGAAAGAGGTCTCTCTTTGAACTGGCTATCCCAAGGTTTCTTCCATTTTTTTCCCTACAACGGTTTTTTTTTTAGTTTTTTCATGTCTTTTTAGAGAGTCAAAGCTGGGGGGGCTGTCAAGAGGCAGGATCTGTTAAAGACCATTGCGGCACTTCTTGTGTGATTTTGGGCTATATAAAAATAAATTGTATTTTATTGTATAGATAGATAGATAGATAGATAGATAGATAGATAGATAGATAGATAGATAGATGTGAAGGCACTATAAGATAGATAGATAGATAGATAGATAGATAGATAGATAGATAGATAGATAGATAGATAGATAGATAGATAGATAGATAGATAGATCCTGAACAACACATTCAAATATGAAACATACTTTCAATTAGAAGACATTACAATGGAATTTAAATGGAGAACAAAGACGACAATCAGACTGAACCATGGGTCATGGTGCCATAGAGTTAGACAGAATGTTAAACAAGCTCTCCCATTCTGTTCACTCAGTGTCTCCAAAGTAATTTTTAGCAAACTTTTAAAGGTCCCTAAATCTCTGTCTTCCACCATACTACTTGTTAACAAATTCCACGTGCCTATAAACAGACAGATAGTTAGGAAGGACACTTTATTACAGACAGGAGAGGTATAATGTTAAATAAAAAGTCAGGGAAAGGCAGTATAAAAATAAATGCAATCATAAGGATTTTGCAATACAAGAAGATTAATTTATGAGGTAGATTATGATAGACTGGAAAAGAGGAGGCCCAAAATACAAAGGAAAGAGATGCACTGTAAGCATAAACAGTACAAAGGAATGTAACTAAATAATAAGATCAATTGATCTCCTATATAATAAAACACTGGGGTCTGTGTCAGGTCTCTTTGCACAATCTGATTGGTCAGTTTGGCTTTTGTGATGCAATCCAAAGAGGAAGTGAGATTGTGGAGGAGTAAAGGTGTAGGAGGCCCGCTGAGAGTCGCCTTCAAAGCTTGGAAGTATAAATGTGGACAGGAGGTGAGCAAGGGACCTCAAACCTGACAGAGTCTGAGAAGTGGGCTTTATGGGGAGGCACTTGACAGAGGGGGGGAACCAGCCAGGAGACATTCAGACACACAAGGATCCCAAAAGAAAGGTGCTCAAGGTACATGTAGGCCAAGAGGTAATAAGTATTTTTAAATATTTTCAATTATCTGTCTCAACAAATAATGTGGTTAGTGTGTATATAAAGTGCTAAAACTACAAATAAGAAATATACTTTACAAATTAAATAGACAGAAAAGTAACTATAAAATCTAAACTAATTGCTACAAAGGATGCCCGACTAGACAGACACAGTACAGGAGCCCCGGTTTGCATTGTCACCTCTCGTTTCAGGTCAACATATTACAACAGAAAGCCCCACCTGTTTTAGTGCATCACAGGCGGAAAGAAATCTTTAATTCAAATGTTGTCATTAAGCAACTGGGGTATTAAAAAAGTGTTTAAAATATAATCAGTTTCTAAATGATAATTTCAGTCCTTCAGAACCTAGGATTATTAAAGTGACATTCAACAAATCAAACAAAAGTGGTGTGCTTGTTTAAAGGTCAAACCAACACAAGACCTTATTTGCAATTTAAATGGTGTTAAATGCTTGCCAACTCTAGCCATACACATTTTAACTAATTACCCAGGATAATGAATTGCTGCTTCATACTGAAACACAGCAGGACGCAGTTTTCACTTCCCAGCCACATCATCACACAGTGCTAGGGTTGAAAGTCTGCATGTGGGCCTCATGGTACTCACCGACTGGTTGGGGGGGCTTGGGGTGTTTACGGGGGGCCGTGCTGAAGTGTGTCATGTGGATGGGAGAAAATTCAAAATAATCATTTTTAGATGGTGTTGTAGACAACCTTTTATTGGCAGTTTAATATACAGTAAATACAATTGTCCATTGTTAAAAGATGACAGTTATACATCAATTTAATAATCTCTGGTGATTTAATATGGGGCTCAATTTGTGAGATCGAGCTTATGAGTGGTTTCACAGATGAAATGGGAAATGGTGGCAAAGAATAAATAGCTCTTATGTCATTATTATCATTATTATAATTAATTGTAACAAACCTCCGATACGGGCTGGCATGGACCAATATTACCCAGTTTGAGGGAGAAAAGTTACACAAACTATACACCTCATTGACACAATAGGTGGCAGTCCTCTTGATCGACGTGCCAATGTGGATGTCCGTAAGGCAGGCTGGGAGTTGTAGTCCAGTAGAGCAGCCCTGCAATGTTACATCCATACCACCAGGGGGAGCTGCAGGGAAATATTGTCCTCAGTTCAGAGAGCTTTTGCCTGACCCAGAAGTGTCTCTGGTTGGTAGTGTTGTGACCCCAAAAGTAGAATTCCCTGTTTGGGTGGTCACAGTCAGGAAGGAAGTGGGCAAAGATCACCAGAAGGAAAGGAGGAAGGAAGGAAGTGTGTAGATTTGTGTTATGATCAATCTTCATTTGAGTTTATATTAAGGTTGGTGTGGGTGTATTGGATGGTTTTGGGGCTTAGTGGCGCCCCTTACAGGTCACATATTATTATTATTATCCATCCTAACTACATGGTCATGTGGGTCTGCTAGAGCCAATCCCAGCCAACACAGGGTGTAAGGCAGGAAATAAACCCTTGGCAGGGTGCCAGCCCACCGCAGGGCACACACACACACACCAAGGACAATTTAGGACCACCAATGCACCTAACCTGCATGTCTTTGGACTGTGGGAGGAAACCTATGCAGACACGGGGAGAACATGCAAACTCCACACAGGGATGACCCGGGAAGCGATTCTGGGTCTCTTAACTGCAAGGCAGCAGCGCTACCACTGCGCCACTGTGCCGCTTTTATTATCCACTGTACAAAATATAGGATGACCTCAAATAAGCTCCTGGAACAAAATAATCCCATGATGAAACAAAAGACAAAGAGGCTAATTAGAGCAAAACAAAGAACAGTATGTGTTAACAAAGGGATGAGACAAACAATGAACTCCTGTTGACTGTCTAGTCCATGGTGGTGCTGATCCCAGGTTTTACAACCAAGATAGGTCCCTAACACAAAAGTTCTAAAATTGCTTAAAATGCCATTCAGAGGGGGAAATGGCAACAAAAACCCTGGCTAGTTAAACAAAGGGCAAGGTATGCTCTTCAAAAGTAAGAGATTTATTTCTACTATAATGTTTGAAGAAAAGTAAACTCTGCAAAGCTTAAAAAGGCAAAAGGTGTTGAATGAACTAATCAGTGCAATCCAAGGCAAGTAAAATCCTAATGTGAAATCAAAGGCAAAGTCAAAAACAGAACATAAGGTGACAAAATCTAAAATATCAGAAAAAAATACTGTAAGTAACTAAAACTCTCAGGCACTCCAATAGGCATCCACAACGAACTGCAAGGAGGAGCGGGCTGGCCCCAGGAGCCCCTTGATGGTGATGGGCAGGTGGTCCCGCCTCCTGACAGACCACCCACAAGATACACCGAACATTAAGGAAGATAAACAGATACATAGAAACTACATGGCTGATAATATTAACATAAAAAAGGAAACAGAAAATGAACAAAACAGACGTAAAAATGGCATTTGAACCCCAGCCAGATGAGGAACCCTGGTTGAAATAGGACACCATGCCCTATGGCTCTGACTGATTGTGGTCTTTGTTCTCCATTTAAATTCTTTTTAATGTCCTCTTCATGAAATTGAAAGTATGCTTCACATTTTAATGTTTTGTTAACAATATGTAATCTATCTATCTATCTATCTATCTATCTATCTATCTATCTATTATATAGTGCCATTCTCATCTATCTATCAATCATATAGTGCCTTTCATATCTATCTATCTATTATATAGTGCCTTTCACTTCTATCTATCTATCTATCTATCTATCTATCTATCTATCTATCTATCATATAGTGCCTTTCACATCTATCTATCTATCTATCTATCTATCTATCTATCTATCTATCTATCTATCTATCTATCTAGGTGGCAGGTGGTAGTGGTGTGCAAACTGTAACACAAAGGGAAATTAAAAAAAAATAATAAAAAAATAATAGTAATAAGCCACTGGGACCCTAATGGTCAAAATTGTAGAATCCAGTGTAGTCTGCCTTGTCTATATTTTCCTAGAGAGCCAGTACATGAAATTTGGTCCAGATTAGTCTGAAGGTTTAGGATTGTATAGGGAACATATGGATGTCCATTTCATATTTCAGCATTTCTCAACCTTTACATATTTGCGACCCGAGTTTTCATAACAGTTTTAATCGCGCCCCCCTATCGTTTTTTTAAAAGGAGTCCACTAATACCAATTTTTTCTTTTTTAATTAATGATATATCATAGATGCATATTTTATTATACCTACTTAAATTGGTTTTGGTTTCAACAGATGTATTTGTCATATTTTTGATTCTTGGTTTCTTTTTTTCACATCTTTGCAGCCCCTTTTTGTTAATTTGCGACCCCCTAGGGGGCCTGGCCCAAAGTTTGACAACCACTGTCATATTTTATGGATTGATAGATGTTAAAGGCACTATATAATAGATAGATAGATAGATAGATAGATAGATAGATAGATAGATAGATAGATAGATAGATAGATAGATAGATAGATAGATAGATAGATAGACGCATGTCTTTTGGTGGCTTCTGGCTTGATGCATAATTTTGAAAACAAAGGCACAATGAAAAAGAAGTATTAAGCTAATATAAGTTACACACGTTATACTTTTGCTGATTTTAAAAAAGGATCAATTTACAATCCTCGTTCCTATTAACTAGGTTTAACTTGGATCAGTTTTTGAACCCTTGTCACCACTGACCGTTTTCGAGCCCTCCGCCCCATTAACTACCTTTCTCAGATCAGTTCTTGAACCCTCCATCAACAACTTTTCTGGACAAGCTCCTGCACCCTGATTACCATTAACCACTTTTTAGGAAAAGTTTGTGATCACTCATCCCCATTTATTATTTTTCTAGGATCAAATTCATAACCCTAATTCCCATTCATCACTTTGTTCAAGTCAGCTATTATGGTCCCTTCTTTCTGTACAAGTTCTTAAACCTTACTCCCCATTAACTATTTTTGCATCAGTTATTGAACCCTCATCCCCCTGAATCTCTTTTAGAGGATGCGTTCTTGATTCCTCATTTCCATTAACTATTTTTAGAGGGCCAGTTTTGAACCCTCATTCATGTGAACCACATTTTTAAATCTGAAAACAAAAAGCAGTTCAAGCGACTTAGGGTTCAAAAACTGGTCAGAATAAAATGTGGTTGTTGTTTCAAAAAACGTCCCTATGAAATTATTTAATTGGGGAGTGAGGCTTTAGGCGGTTTAGGGGGATGAAGGTCCAGAAGCGGGTCTGGTCACTCTCAGAGTTCCTCCCAGGTTGTATACTTGGTTAGGGTTAGGGACGAATAAGGGCTCTCGTGGGCTCCATAGCCCATTGCTGAATATTTAGTCTGATCCCAGGGATGCCGAGAGATGCATAGGACACCACCACTTACCTTTTGGGAATTGTTTTTGCTGAGTTCTTGTCGTTTTTAAAACTGGGTTCTCTGTGCTAGTTTTCTCACATAATTGAACCAGTAAAGGTTATACAAAGTTTTTTGTTGTGGTAGTCAGTTGAAGAATTTATTCCACGTGGGTGAAAATTGTTTCTGCTGTGTCCCAATTCCAATGTGTATTATCTTTCTCTGTGTGGAAGAATATGGTTAGGATTAGGGTTAGGATTGTGAATCCTCATCCTCACTAACCTCACTTTTTCATGGCAAACAAGCTACCATTGAATACCCAGCTAAACCATTTCAGCTTTCATTAAAGCTCATTCTTGTATTTATCAATGCTGTTTTCTGTTAAGAGTCATTCTGTTATAAAGGATCACTTGCAATTGTAGTGGAAACGTATTATTCAAATAGAGAACATTGAGTAATGTGAATATACTATGATAGAATTTTAAACTAAAGACAAGCTGTTTCTTTTACAATAAAGGTGTAGCAACAAAGAATACAATAAGTTAATTATCTTAAACAGCTACACACTTTTTAATAGAGAGAGAAAATACAAATCATTCCTGCAAATGACAGCTCAGGTTGCTTGTATTCATGCAACAGCGTAGGAGTCGATGATGGCAGCTGGCGCCTGGTCAGGGCTCGGTGTGCATGACTTGATATTTTGCTAGTGTCATCTATTCCTAATTTTTCAGATTTCTATTTTGTTACATGAGAGTGCCCTCTGGTGTTTGTCCAAATCTGGAATAATTCCAAGGAAGTCAAGGATCAAAACATAAGGATTTGACGATTACAGGCAAAGCACAACATACCAGTTGAAACTGATAAAACTGAATTCAAGGCAGCTCAGTAAACGGCCTTGGAAAGCACCTTCTATTTCAGCTTTTCTTAACCTTTACGTATTTGCGACCCGAGTTTTCATAACAGTTTTAATCGCGCCCCCTCTAACTTTTTTTTTTTTTAAAGGAGTTCACTAATACCCAATTTGTTCTTTTTTAATTAATGATATATCATAGATGCATACTTTATTATACCTAGTTAACTTTTATCGACATTTATCTAACTCGATATTTATTTTTCTAGTATCAGAATGTAGTTTTAGTTATTTTTTTTTTGGTTTCAATAGATGTACTTTCATATTTTCGATTCTTGTTTTCTTTTTTTCACATCTTTGCGCCCACCTTTTTGTTACTTCGCACCTCCCAGGGTCCCACCCCACAGTTTGAGAACCACTGTTCTATGAGGTCACATCTCTCCTTCTGGGTCTGCAGCACCACAGAGCCACCAGTCTCTGAATGTCTATACTGTATGTGCCACCACCAAGGCGTGGAGGAGACTTCCTCTCCTCCTCAACTCACTTCCAACACTAGCGTCCTCAGTAAATTCTCTTCCCAGACACCCACTGGACAAAAAGGAACTACCACCCAAGGTGGCCTCTTGCCTTTGTACAGTATCACGCAGAGAAATTCTCCATTTACCACTGTACATTTCACTCTCTGTGGTGTCTGAGCCATTTGCTGACTTGTACCATCCATGGGACACCATTGTACTTTGAAACACCATGCAACCACACGCAAAAACACAAAGAAAGCTGGAAACACAAAACTTCAACTGCTTGGCAAACACAATGGAAACACAGCAAAAGAGGTGACATACTGGACTTCTATCAGTTTAGTTTTAAGTATGCAAATATTGGCATAACAGGAACTACCACAGCTATGCTGATGACACACAACTATATTTATCAATAGCACCTGATGACCCTGACTCTGCTGTTTCACTAACACAATCTCTTACTTGTGTTTCTGAGTGGATGAGTAGTAATTTTCTCAAGCTAAATAAAGAGAAAAATTAAATTTTAGTGATTGGCAATAATGGATAAAATGAGGTTATTAGAAATAAACTTGATGCATTAGGATTAAAAGTCAAGACGGAAGGTAAAGAATTTAGGGTTAATTATTAACTCTGACCTGAATTTTAAATCACATGTTAATCAGATCACTAGGACAGCATTTTTTTTTTTCATTTTTCAGATAGATAGATAGATAGATAGATAGATAGATGTGAAAGGCGCTATATGATAGATAGATAGATAGATAGATAGATGGATGTGAAAGGCACTATATGATAGATAGATAGATAGATAGATAGATAGATAGATAGATAGATAGATAGATAGATAGATAGATAGATAGATAGATAGATAGATAGATAGATAGATAGATAGATAGATATTGCCTGTTCCTTTGGTTTAATTAACAAGATATCACCTGCCAGTAATTCAATGCTGGGCATTGACATGACTAGTAAAATAAACAAAAATAAATATATTTTGACATAGAAATTCATATACAGTAATTTAAACCAATAATCAAGTTTCTTTTTGACAAATAAACTTCCCTCTTTTGATTTAATCTCTACACTTGTAAACAAGGAAACACATTTTCTTGATAGTGTTGTCTTTTTGGATTACAGGAATACATTTCTCCAGTAAAGGAAAATGAAAAATAAGAACTGACAAACATTGCCTTACTGAACTCTGTGTGTGTGTGTGTGTGTGTGTGTGTGTGTGTGTGTGTGTGTGTGTGTGTGTGTGTAGAAAAATGCATATTTGATACTACAGTGAAGAGGGATCATTCACCCTATTAATTCAATGTTGGACGGCTGCACGAGGAGGTGTAAGAAGGTGCTAATTTTTTTAACAGATCATGACAGCTTAAAAGGTGTTTTATTACATGCGCATGGTAAGTATCTAAGTTTGTCATTAGAAACTCAAACCTGCTCTGAAAAAGAAAAGCTGGCTGCATGGAAGGCAGGCAGGGATCATTTGATTGCTCCAAGCGGTATAATTTTAGATGATCACATCATGTTGTTTACATTTGTTTACTTCTCTACTCTAAATTGGCTAGAAGCAATGTTCTCTACTTAAATGCACTTAATATTGTATTAAGCAGAGGATGCAATGCAGTAAAGGCAGAGAACTGAAACCTGCAAACTGATTGAAGACGTCAAGTCCAGGCCCTCTTCCATAATGTATCTGTTTGTCATTGGACACATCTGGCCCTTAAAAATGAAGTCTTCATTGGCAGTATCTAAGGCTTCTGTTTCACAAGCAATGGTTCAATCGTCGTTTCCTTTTGGCAGACTCGGCGCACAAGTCTCAGCACCACGGACAGCGCTGTCGTTCGTGTTCCGTCTAAACGACTCGACTTGACAGAATTTTATTGACACCCAAGTTTCAGCACCACGGACAGCAAATCGCGTTCATTCTCTGCCTGAACTGCTCAGATGGATAGAATATCAGTGAAGCCCCCAGACCCTTGCTTCCGAGTTCAAACGCATGTCATACTCCTCCAGTGAACAACCACCCTCCACTCTGCCCGTGGCGTGTAAATGAAGCGTCAGCCAAGTGTGACCTCTCCGCGCGCGTGCTTTATTTCTCTCAAAAGATCTCAAGGATGGCAGCTGTCAATTCAGGGCATACACTGTATTAGAAATGACTCGAGCGTGTCACCCGGTTATTGCCCTATCAAACGGCAGTTTCAGTAGATTATGTTTGAATAGATACAATAATTGAATACAAGATCAATACATGGTTTTACATCGAATTGAGAGAAACTGTATCTTGGGGGAAATATATATAACATGTTAATAAATTGTTCACCATTTCTTTCACTCTATAAGCGTGTGTGCGTGTTTGTCCGTGTGCGCACGCATACACACATTTCTTCACACTGAGTACAGAATACAAAACAAAATTAACTTCGCCATCCAGTAGAACGACTCCATTGCGGTCACCACCATAGTGCTGTATATCGGCTGTAACATTACCACACAGGTTCCAATCACATATCAGCTTATTCCAACGATGATTTAATTTAAATATTCAAAGAAGAGCCGGCAGTGGTGCACCGACTGACAGACACATCGATGATTTAATATCAAGCTTGGTTTTTGCTGATTGGATGACACCTTGTTGTCAAACTACAGCACGGCTCGAATACACCACACTGCTATCCTCGTGCTTCGCAAATGAGTCAGTCGATACTGAGATCTCTTTCACCTTTGGATTCGGGGTGTGAAAAAAAAAAAAATCATCTCTGCGTCTCGGCGTAAAAAATGAAGCTACGGCGACTCTGCGCTAACTTCTACTTTCAGCGAAAGCAGCTGAGCAAAAAGAGGCATTGAGCCGGAATCTACACTGCACGAGTCTCTGCTGGACTCCCTGTAGAATCCGAAAGGGGTTACGCTCTGAATAATAATGAGACTTATTGAAATTCTGTCATCACGGTTTCACCAAAGGCTACTGCAGTGATACTTGCAGTCATCGTCATCACATACCTTTCAGAATGAGCACCAAGAAATTCAGTGACAATATGCAAATGTACTCAAATATAAATTATGATGGGGTGAGGGGTGGGGGGAGGAGTTTTCTGTATGGGGGTTAAAGGCTACGTTGAAATCAGCTTCACAAACCATGGCTACTATTTAGCAATTAGCTTGCAGAGAACACTGCCCGCCACTCTTATAACGTTCCGATCGTCTTATCAATCTATACCAGCGGCACTGACACAACACCAAACCGACCGAAATATACACACCAACCATTTCTTGCCTCCAGTCCAGAAACCCCAGGATGGGAATAAATTTCCCGAGATAACAAGTTCCAGAGAGTCCTAATATTGTCCGCATTGCTAGCTGCAGGGAAGACCAGCGGCGGCAGTTCCCGTCGCCCATTAACACCAGCACATTATAGAATTAACAATCACTCTAAGAGCCACAGTCCATTTAGAAGCTTAAAATTAATCTCCCGATACAATGCTTTAGTGCCAGGGACGTGCGCGCACGCCAAAACGGAGGAATCGCATGCAGTTTTTGAAAAGAGTTGTGTTAACAGTTAATGCTCGCCTCAAGGCAACCTCGCTCTGTCACATGCTCGTGTTAATACACAGTAAATCCAAGCAGACAGCGCATCCGCCAAATGCGAAGAGAATGAATATACATTTCCAAAGACTTTTTTTTTTTGTTTACCACACCGCATTTATCCGCAACTAATAGACATCTGTTGCCATGACGACGGCAAGATCCAACTCCCAGGACAAACCCGCTACTTTCTTGTGTCGGGCGAAAAAACAGAGAAGAAATGAAGAAGAAGAAGAAGAAAAAAAAAGTCAGCAACCCTACCTTGCAGTCTTCCAAGCACGAGTTTACAGAATATCCATCCGAGAGTAAGAATTTGTGAATCATAACCTCAAACTCTTCATATTTCTCCTGAGCATGCTGGTCATAGAGCTGGTACGCCTGAATGCATTGACTGCATTCGGATAAATTACCATCCGTAGCCACTTCAAGGCTACAGTTTAAATTGTCCGGACTGGGCAAATCGCTAAACAAATCCAAAAGAGAATAGGAATTACAAAAAGAAAGGTAAAAATCGCTTAAATTCAAAGATGTGGGTATTGTATCCTCACTCATGCTTCTGCAAACAGATTCAGCGTCTTCAAAAGTAAAACAGTTTTTAGATAAACTATGCGGATGACAAGTTTCTAGTCGCCACCACGGTTTGGTAGAATTCCCTATAAAAATAGCATTCTTGTCTTTGCTGAGGCTGTCGGGGGGTGAATGGAGGGCTGACCAGAGTAGATGCTCTGTTGATGATGAGAAGTGATCGCTCATGTTGGCGGATGCGAACTTGTCCTGCAGCTGCTTGTCTCTGGGTCGCGTCAGTTTCGCCTCGGCACAGAACCACAAGTGATCAGAGAGCAGGACAGTAAAAAACAAGAGAGATGCTAAGGACAGTCGCCATTTCTGAGCCCTTTCTGAATCGGCAAAAGGTTTCTCGTTCTCTCGGGGTGCAAACCAGATTTTTAAGCCGTCATCTTGCTGCCGACACATCCAAGCACCCCTGGTCATATTTTGGGAACGCGCAGCACTGACCGACTCCACCGTGAGGACTCCTTTGCCACAATATGCATTGACGTGAGAATATTCTGCTTGTATTTCCCTGTTAAACGTTGGCTTTGAGGTGCTTCTGCCTTTTCTCCGCAATGATCTGCTATTCCCATCCAATTAGTGCATGCAAAGAGATTATGCCAGGCATTGTCATATCACGGTTATCCATGGCTCTCTTGAGAAAAACCTACTTCTCTGTGACAGCATGCCTCTCTCGTTCCTCTTGAGTGTGCTGAGCTTTCTCCCTTTCCGTAGCTCAGCTCTCAGCAGCCTGCGCTCCTCTTAACCACCGAGCATCAGGGTTCGCGAAACTCACGCTTGTCTCAGCCGGGCGATTTTCTCCTCCGTGTCTGGGCAGAATGCCGTGGCTCTAGCCTTTTGATTTCTTCAATCATCTTGGTCCTCTGCTAAGTTGCCGCCATGTTCTTCTTGAAACACTTTTTGGGGGAGCGGGGTCATTTGCGTCATCTCCAGCCCCGCGATCTCTCCATCCTGGCGCAATTGCGGGTCTGCTCGCCAGCATCAGATACGACAGAGGCTTCAGCTCATCTGCACATGCTCGACTCGATCACGGCTCTTCAGATGATTTGCTCCAGACCGCCTTCTTTGACCTGTTAACAGGTATGTAAAAAAAAAAAAAATCACATAAAAGTCGCGACAGGTTGTATGTATGTGTGCGCGTGTGTGCGCGCGTGCGTATGTATGTGTGTACACATGTGAGTTTGTGCGCGCGCTCAAATGCGGAGAAATTAGTGCAAATGCACGTATCGGGTAAGTGTCAGGTCAATATAATTCCCCCCCTAAACATATGGCATTTCTTGTTAATAAATAGAATGAATGCGTGAAATCACGACATTTATATATATCGTATTTATGGAATTTTAAAAGCAAACCCACTGCAAAAAAAAAAAAAACTGCGCTCAATATTGTGTATTACAAAAATGAAAGTAAAATGTTAACACCAGAAGGTAAGTTCATATTTGAAGTTAGACGCGCGTTCACCTTTCGTTACGATTAGCATGGGAGGACGGCTGAGATTACCAGTGTTTCCTGGTAACCCCTAAACAACACACCCCCCACTCCCCCTCCGCCTCCCCCTGCCTCTATCGGATGGGTTTCACTTTTCTTCAGCTGCCCACTCTATTTGTATGCAGAGGATGCTCTCTGTTGCTAAAGGGACACAGCAGAGACGAATCTTAGAGCGCCGCAGAAAGCCGAAAGAAAATAAATATTACGATAGTATAAAAAATAGAATAAAACGAGGATCTGTCTGCGCTTTGTTTAACCACATGTAAAAAACCTAAGGATAGAGTTAACCGATTTAAATTTACACGCTATCACGGACTAGCAGAAAAAGCTGTCTTGTCGTCCTTGTAGACTCTGCTTGCAAATCACATTTGGATCCGTCCAGGAAGTTATCTCAATGCAAAACAAAACAAAATAAAAAAAGGATTCTATTACATTTTATTCCATTGTTGAAATCCGCTTATCCAGTTTCCAGGTCGCTGGAGCCCATCCGACTAAACATCAGCTGCACGACAGGAGCAGTCCGTGGGCAGGTCATCGCCGCTGAACACACACACACACGCACTGCAAGGGGCAATTCAGCATTGCCAGTCCACCTAACCTGCGTGTTGGACTGTGTGAAGAAATCCACTTGGCTGTGGGAGCACATGAGCACTTCACGCAAGGAACAGGGTCGCCTTGTTGCGAGGCAGCAGCGCTACCCCCTGAGCCACCGTGCTACCCGAAAATGTATTATTGTTTTAAAATCTGTGAATTTTCAAATAAAAAAGGAGGTTAATCCCAGCAATCTTTATATATAATTAAATATAATTATAAATACTATTATGACTATCATTTCATTACAACTATGTAATTATAAATAATATATAATAATTTTCTAAACCAGGTCATTTCCATCTTGCCCGACAGTAGGTAAGAACCTACTCTAAACGGAAAGAAAGACATCGTGTCATCCACAGGATATACCAGCGAACAACACTATCCAGAATGCCTTTACAGTCCATGAGTTCGCCTCTCGGCTGCTCCCATACAGTCTTAAAAGTCCGAGGTCTTTTACTCGGCTGTACGTTCCTCAGAGAGCCACTGCCTAGAAAAAAAAATCATTCTTGAAAGGCTTCATTCCAAGTTCAATTGAGTCTTTGTTTTTTGAAAAGGTTTCAATTATGTGGACAGAACAGAAATTTTTAATGTATAGTAGGCTCGGAACAGATTATGAAAAGCTGAGCAAAGCCCGTGTGGTTGTGAAGAGCAAAAATTCTTCAAAAAAAACTCCAGGCAGGGAGAACTCGAGATGCGAAAACCTGATCTCTTTGTTGTGTCTGCCACATGAGATGTAATCATTATGTCAAAATCTGGAGCTTTTCAAATTAAAAATTGGCATGTTTACCGTTTTTTTTAACCCATTCATGTCCATACTGAAACTATTCCAAAAGCAGAAAGTAAAAGGTAACAGTGAACGGGACGCCAGGTATAGTCGGCGCTCACTGTCATCCAAAGTGCCATACATTGTTTGATGAGGAACCATTTCATTCTAGGAAGACAAATTATGTATGTATGTGTGTATATATATATATATATATATATATATATATATATATATATATATATATATATATATATATATATATATATATATATATATATATATATATATTGCTCAAAAATCAAAGGAACACTTTTTAATGAGAGTATAGGATCGAGTTAATGTAACTTCTGGGTTATTGGTCTTGTCAGTTAACTAGCAGACAGGGTTTGTTCATCAGTCTCAGCTGCTTTGGTGCACTAGAGGGGCAACAATGAGACGACCCCCTAAACAGGAATGAATGGTTTCACAGATGGAGGCCACTGACATTTTTCCCTCCTCATCTGTTTTTTCACTCGTTTTTCATTTGGCTACGGTCAGTGTCACTACTGGTAGCATGAGGCCATACCTTGACCCTACAGAGCTGGCATAGGTAGTCCAACTTCTCCAGGATGGCAGGCACATGTGTGGTTCATACAAACTACTGAGTACGATTTGGAGTTGCTGCAATGAAATTCAGTCAAATGGACTCACCTGCCAGCCTGCCGCATCATACTTTCCTTTTGATTTTTGAGGTGTCTTGTAATTCAGCCTTCTGTTGGTTGATCATTTTCATTTCCATGCTTTTGTTCCTAACACATCACCATGTCAGTCCATAGCAGTAGAGATAGCCAGGAGGAGTATTTTTCCCATTGAGATCTGATGTGTTTTCAAAGTGTGCCTTTATTTTTTTTTAGAGCAGTTTATATATACATACATACATACATACATATATATATATATATATATATATATATATATATATATATATATATATATATATATATATATATATATATATACTGTATACAGTAAAGGCCATAAGTTTGGACACACCTCCTCATTCAATGTGTTTTCTTTATTTTCATGACCGTTTACAGCACTCCATCACTCTCCTTCTTGGTCAGATAGCCCTTACACAGCCTGGAGGTGTCCTGTCGAAAAATAAATCATCGTCCAACTAACCTGACTTCTGCACAACACAACTGCTGGTCCCAACTCCATTGATAAAGCAAGAAATTCCACTAAATAACCTGATAAGGCACACCTGTGAAGTGAAAACCATTTCCGGTGACTACCTGTTGAAGCTCATCGAGAGAATGCCAAGAGTGTGCAAAGCAATAATCAGAGCAAAGGGTGGCTATTTTGAAGAAACTAGAATATAAAAGATGTTTTCAGTTATTTCACCTTTTTTTGTTAAGTACATAACTCCACATGTGTTCATTCAAAGTTTTGATGCCTTTAGTGAGAATCTACCAATGTAAATGGTCATGAAAATAAAGAAAACACATTGAATGAGGAGGTATGTCCAAACTTTTGGCCTGTACTATATATATATATATATATATATATATATATATATATATACACAGTACATATATACATATACATATACATACAGTTTGTGAAGTTTGTGAACCCTTTAGAATTTTCTATATTTCTACATAAATATGACCTAAAACATCATCAGATTTTCACTCAAGTCCTGAAAGTAGATAAAGAGAAACCAGTTAAACAAATGAGACAAAAATGTTGGACTTTGTCATTTATTTATTAAGTAAAATGATCGAATATCACATATTTGTGAGTGGCAAAAGTATGTGAACCTTTGCTTTCAGTGTCTGGTGTGACCCCCCAATAACTGCAAGTAAACGTTTCCGGTAACTTCTGATCATCCTGCACACCGGCTTGGAGGAATTTTATCCCATTTCTCCGTACAGAACAGCTTCAACTCTGGGATGTTGGTGGGTTTCCTCACATGAACTGCTCGCTTTATGCAGAAATGTAGAAAATACTAAAGGGTTCACAAACTTTCAAGCACCACTATATATATATATATATATATATATATATATATATATACATACATACATATATACATATAGGGCGGCACGGTGGTGCAGTGGTAGCAGTTAGGAGACCCGGGTTTGCTTCCCGGGTCCTCCCTGTGTGGAGTTTTCATGTTCTCCCCGTGTCTGCGTGGGTTTCCTCCCACAGTCCAAAGACATGCAGGTTAGGTGGACTGGCGATTCTGAATTGGCCTAAGTGTGTGCTTGGTGTGTTTGTGTGTGTCCTGTGGTGGGTTGGCACCCTGCCCAGGATTGGTTCCTGCCCTGTTTTGGTTGGGATTGGCTCAGAGTGACCTTGTGTTCGGATTCAGTGGGTTGGATAATGGATGGATGGAGATATATATATATATATATATACACATACACATATATATGTTTATTTTTATTATGTATTTAAATGTTCCTAAAACATTGTCAAAACAGAACTCTGTAATGTGTACTATCCCATATCAGGATACATTAGAGCTCAAGAAAACCTGAAGTTGTGAACCTGATCCTGAAGTCTGTGTTACATGCAGAGTCCTTAGGACCTCATCAGTATTTTATAATTCAAATGTCCATTGTCTATTTGTGCAACTTGTTATGCATCTATTTAATCTTTCCAGAAACCTTCATGTTGGTAATTCTTTATGGAACCCAAACTGGTTCTCCTGTGGTATCTCTCTGAAGAGCCACACTGGCATCTTAATTTTGAAAAGCACATGTAGAGTTTGCATGTTCTCCTCATGTCCACGTGTGTTTTCTTTGGGTGCTTTGGTATCCTCCCATAGTTCTGACACATACAGTTTAGGTGAACTGGTATTGTAAAGTTGACCCCTGTTATGTGTGTGTGTTTACCAGTGTGATGAACTGGCGTTCTGCTCTGTGATTGTTTTATACTTGAGTTTGATATTTGCTGGGATGGCCTCCAACTGCCAAGCAGCCCTGTCTTGGATAAGTGAGTTAAGGAAATGGAAGGATGGATACAAAGCTTATGTGTTTATTTCAAACATTTGCTTACTTTAATTCAGGGTTTCAGTTAAGTTGCAGCCTATACGTTAAAGGCACATGGGCACAAGGCAGGACACAGCCATGGATAGGGTTGCCAGTCCATTTTGGCATCTAAAACACTTTCACCTAAAATGCACATCCTCAGTATGGAGTAGGGGGAAAACATTCAAGCCTCACACAGTCAGTGAAACGTGGTGGTGAAAGCCAATAAGTCTAATGACTGTGCCACCCTGCCAGCTCACTGTCATAGCATAAAGTCCATTAAGGTGTCTTACAACATTGAACGGCTCAGGGGTTCTAGAAATTTTCTCAAAGATCCAAGGACTCTGTTTCATACCTAAAATGTGTAGGTTGTTTTCCAAGTGTGGATCAACAATACAAAGATGACCTTTCAAGGTAACTGGAGTCTCCAAAATTACCTGTAATGCTGGGTTTATATTTATAATGAATGCATTGTAAAAGAGTAAAATTGCAGATACTGAGTAGAAGAGCTTGAGCAATAGATAGATAGATAGATAGATAGATAGATAGATAGATAGATAGATAGATAGATAGATAGATAGATAGATAGATAGATAGATAGATAGATAGATAGATAGAAGTAAAAGGCACTATGATAGTGGGCACATTGGTGAAATACAAAGTACAATTATTGAAATGTACTCGACTATCAAGAGAGCAACACAATTGTCCAGTTTAAATTTAACATTTATTTAAGAGGTGTTCCCAGCATTGTGTACCTGCTGAAGGATGAATTTACGGGAAAATTTATTTTTATTTATCGCTACAAGACTTAAATAAAATGTACACGTTTAGTAATCAATCCAAAGCAGCTGATTCAACTTTTAGTGTTTGAAACGAATCTTCATTTTAAACAAATGACAAGGGAAAAGCAAATCAGGATGTCTTTAAAAAGCGAAGCGGAGGACTGCCTTGCGCTAGTCGATAACTACTCGCAACTTCATGGCGTGTTGCGTGGCCCCCTAGTGGCTAAGAAGCTGAACAGTGTAAAGCTCAAGGTCACGGGCTCAGTTTTTATTGCCATTGACTCCGTTGGCGACCCTGCCACGATATTACTTGAGGGGTGAACGCCGAAGACAGCAGGATAACTGCAGACGAGGCTTTGTCTTAGGCGAAATAACGGCTAGAACGAACGAATTACTTGTCACTGCAATGCTGCCGAGCATCGTGGCCCCCTAGTGGCTTAAACGTTTCACTGTAACGTGCATTGCAATTGTTTATTCCCTGTTGGGGTGACCCCTCTCCCACAACAGTTGCTCAACCAGACAAATCTTGAGTGTTTTATATACATACTGTATATATATATATATATATATATTTATATTTATATATATATATATATATATATATATATATATATATATATATATATATATATATATATATAATTATTACTTGGTTGACACCTTTACACAAAGTGAAAACATTTGAGATACTACTTGTTCCCCTCCTTTGTTTTCGCAAAGGGAGCACAGGCAGCTGAAGTAACTTGCTTATAGTGACACAGAATCAGTAGAAGATCTGAACCCACGAGCTGATATTTAGAGTTCAAAAAAGTGAACTACTATATCACACTGCTACAGAATATTAAATACAATTAAAAAAATTGCCATATATTAGTTTAGATTGATAGATAGATAGATAAGGCACTATATAATAATAATAATAATAATAATAATAATAATAAATAATAATAATAATGAGATAACAGATAGATAGATAGATAGATAGATAGATAGAGCACTATATTATAATAATAATAATAATAATAATAATAATAATAATGAGATAATAGATAGATAGATAGATGTGAAAGGCACTATATGATAGATAGATAGATAGATAGATAGATAGATAGATAGATAGATAGATAGATAGATAGATAGATAGATGTGAAAGGCACTATATAATAGATAGATAGATATGAAAGGCACTATGTAATGAAAATAGTGATAGATAGATAAGGCACTATATAATATTATTTTTATTATTATTTTTATTAATGATGATGATGATGAGATAGATAGATAGATAGAGATAGATAGATAGATGTGAAAGGCACTATATAATAGATAGATAGATAGATAGATAGATAGATGTGAAAGGCACTATATAATAGATAGATAGATAGATAGATAGATAGATAGATAGATAGATAGATAGATAGATAGATAGATAGTAAATCACCTACTGGAAGACGCCTGTGGAAAATAAGGGAAAGTGAAGCCAGGAGGAACTTCTTTCCTCAAAGTGTTGTGGCAATCTGGGACAAGTTACTGAGACATGAAGTTGAAACAGAAACCACAAGCACCTTTACGAGAGATCTGCAGGAGATTTTGGGCTCTTAGCTACAGAAAGGAGCAGCAAACGGACTGAATGGCCTCCTCGACATTTCTTCTTCTGTTCTCCATCATAACACAGACGCGCACACAGACCACAGATTACTGGATCTGCGAGGCTTTGCCCCTAAGAACTACACCTCCACTCTGTGGATTTTTGTGGCTGCTCATTTTTAATTTACTGGTCAGTCCCACTCCTTTAATTCACACATTTCCTTAATTTGTTTCTCAGGGCGTGTTTGACTTTTATAAGACGTTTTGACCGCTGGACGTCGACGTCCTGCTATTCCTGACAGACAGCTATAGAACGTCAAGGAGCCAGCTCCGTGTTCTCATAGCTTGTCACTCTCTTCGTTTTCTTTCCACTTTCTTGTTAACACTTTTGCTCTTTTAATTCCTTCTGAATCATTTCCTTTAAAGGTGAGAGTTAACACGCTGCTGGTATCGGTGACAATTTGCCCTATAAAAAGAGCCTCTCATTCAGCTCCATTCACACCCGTGTGCTCAACATCAAGTGACTGCATGAATAAGAGACAATGTGAAAGAAAGAAAAAAAAAAAAGAAAGACAAGTCTGGTCCTGCGAGTGAAAGGAAGGAGCCTAAACTGCATGTCTGTCAATTCACACATTACACGCACGAACAGGAAGAGGTGCGATCTACAGGCAGTAACGGAGCCCTATGAATAAATTAATAATGACTGTGGCCACAGGGGGGCGCCAAAACGGAGTTGGCTGTGCAGCTTCTTAACTTAGTGAAAGGTTCGAGGTTTTAATTTTATAGTTTTTTCACAAGCAAAGATGAACTTTGTCTTCTCAGCTCGAACTAATTACAAATAGAAATGAAATGAAACAATGAACTTGGGGTTAATGGATGGGGTGGAGAACCTTATAGAGAAATTAGAAAAGAAAATACATAATTTCAAAAACAGATTATTTGCTGACAACTTCTAGCAGTTTGAAAGGGAGCAGGTTATACCCAAAATGGTTACCTAACACACTTCTGGAATTTCTATTATCTCTAGTGTTCCTTAACTTAAGAGTCATACGGCGCTGGAGAGAATGGGATTTTTGAAGAGATTTGTGTGGGATCTTCAGACACTGTGTCCTCCCTGACTTACTGAAGTTAAGTTCTGCTTGTTGTGGGTGTCTGTCACCACTTCAGATGACATCCAGTTTCTTCACCATTGTCCTCTGACACGCACACACACACTTAACAAATCATCTACGTCAACCCCAAAAACTTCAACTGCATGCGTGGTTTACCTGCTGGAGCTTTATAAAGGTGCGTTGACACATAATGCACACAGTTCCTATTGTGATAGACATGTTTGTCTGTCTGTCCATGTGAATCAACTCCGCCCCCCGGCAGCCCAATTCTGTTGAAATGTGACTGGCTTATTCTTCAAGGAAGTTGTCAGGACAGTTTAGTTTTCATTGCGAAATCTTCAAACAGATCGGGCCGTGCAGTCTTTCCAATTTCAAAACCTAAACTCGAAAAAGCATTGGCGAATTTGCAACCTCGTCCGTCTTAAAACAGAAATAAATAAATAAATTGGTGCAATTTCAGCTTGAATTAGTTTACCGTTTCCATTTGAAATTATTATTAAAAGCACATAACATATTTAACTTTGTCTACCAACATGTGTAATCGCATTCTCTTATTGCTATTATTTTTTAATGTGACTCAATGTTAGAAGAAAAAAAAAATAATTCAGTTAAGCCGGCGGTTCTCAAACTGTATACCTACGCTCTAAGATGTGAAAAGAAGAAAACAAAAATCAAAAATATGAAAAATACATCTATTGAAACCAAAATTAACTTAAACTACACTCTGATACTAGAAAAATAAATATAGAGTTAGATAAATGTCGATAAAAGTTAAGTAGGTATAATAACATTTGTAGCAGTGTATCGGCAGCACAAAATATAGGAATACATTTTATTAGGGTTTCAAAAAAATGTAAGGGGGGGGCGCAATTAAAACTGTTATGAAAACTCAGGTTACAAATACTTAAAGGTTGAGAAACGCTTCAGTAGAGTAAAATGTGATAACTTAGTCTTGGATGAATTCATCTTAAATTGTAAATGTTCATTTGTTCAAAATCTTAAATCTCCGAAAGTTCTGAAATGTTGACACAACGTTGCATTCGAATACGCGCGTGTTTTTTTATATACCTACTATTATATACAGTAGATGTCACATCTGTGACAGGTCAAAACATGCTTTTTTGAAATTATTATTATTATTGTTATTGTTATGACTGAGAGTTCCCAAGCACTACAGTTCCAAAACACCACTAGAGGGGGAAATCAAAAACCCTGGCAAGATGCAGGCCACATCAAATCTTTATAAAATTAAAGATTTTCAGTGGTGTGCAAAAGTATTCAATCACTTGGAAAGTCATCCTAATTATCTGCATGACAAAGGATTTATGTGTTCCATATTTTTAGCGTGAACTTGTCTGAAGGATCTGAAGGTTTTTAATTATTTATTTATTTTTTAATCAGCTGCACTGGGGCAGTGGGATCCTCATACATACACACACATACACATCACCGGGTAAGCGCCCCCTGTTGGCCTCATCAGCAGCTCTTAAGTCAGCCTCAGTCCAGCTATCCCTCCATTTTCTAAGATCTCCTTTATCAGTGTTAGGCCCTTAACCTGCAATTGCTCCATCCTGGTGTATGGCGTTAATCGTCATCCAGCCCTGCATGTTGGCCTGCCAGCCTGAGGGGAAAAACCTGGGGGTTGGTGGCATAATTGGCACTCCAGCCAACGTAAAGAAACCTTCCACTGTTGCATTCCATCTGAACTATTGTGGTGCTGAGGTGTCACCCATTTCATGGCTGGCACTCGGGTCCTAATCTGGGATCTTGAGGTGGTTTGTCATTTGGTGGGTGCGGCAACACGCTGTACCAGCACAGGCTCCTAACCTCTCCTCTCCTTTTATCAGAGTTAGAGAAGCTGGAGCTTAAACTGGCAGCATGGATGGCAAATCAGGAATCCTAAATGAGATGCCCTGTTCAGGGGCATCTGGGCAACAAACAACCTGGCAAAAAGACAACTGGGTGACAAACAACTCGGCGTAAAGACAACTCGGCGACATCCTTTAACTGTTAGGTAATAGTTAGGCTCAAAGAGATTTTTTAATGATATTTAAATGACAACGTAGGGCGCCAGAAAATCCACAAAATCACCTGCTTTATGAGAGTCCCAATACGTTGAGAGTAAAGATATTCCTTAAGCTGTACTCGCAGGTCACCTTTTGTTATCTAAATAACGTTATCTTACGATTACAAGAAATACAATTTATGTAAAGGATTAGCAATTTTGGTTGCAGAAGATAATGTAAGATAAAGTTTATTCCATCTGCAGAATAAACTCCATTCGTCAATTATATAAATTTATTTTCACCATTTTAAACAACGTTGTTGCGGTGGGCTGGTGCCCTGCCCGGGGTTTGTTTCCTGCCTTGCGTCCTGTGTTGGCTGGGATTGGTTCCAGCAGACCCTGCAGTTAGGATATAGCATGGTTGGATAATGGATGGATGGAAATAACGTTGTCATTTAAATATAATTAAAAAAAATCTCTTTGAACCTAACTATTACCTAACCTGTTAAGGAGGCTGCCGAGTTGCATTTCGCCAAGTTGTTTCCTCGCCGAGTTGTCTTCTTGCTGGGTTGTCTTTCGCCCAGTTGTCTTTTTGCTGAGTTGACTGTTGCCCAGTTGCCACTGAACTGAGATGCCCATCATGGTAGCGTACATTCACAATCCGCTATTCATGTTCATCGAAGCTGAGTCAGATCAGACCAGACTAACCGAGCAAACATGAAACCTTTAGAAGAACAATAGACCACCTAAAAGTGAGCCACGGCAACACTGAGAGAACCTGGAGGTGGAGTGGTGGCTCTGAGGCTAGGGATCTGCACTGGAAATTGGAATTGGTTGTCAGTTCGAATCCTGTAAATGCCAAAAGGGACTCTGCTCTGTTGGGCCCTTGACCTGCAATTGCTGAGCGCTTTGAGTAGTGAGAAAAGCGCTATATAAATGCAAAGAATTATTATTATTCAAAGAATAATGAGTCTGCAGTCTCCACATAGATGATAAAGCAGTCATCACATTATATGGCAGCAGCGTTAACTAGTGCTTCCTGTAATGGATGGCACGCAGGGACTTGCATCCATCCCGGCCGGGATACCAGTGCAATGGAAGAACAGGGGTGGACAACTCATTTGGGTTATTTTCTTTCCCAAAATGCTTGGTGGCAGCGTCCCTGTGCTACGGTACCTCGATGGATACACAGGGCAGGTTCAGAACTACAGTTCCATGGAATAGCCCTGTTGGGTTCCGTGGGTGCCACCAGGGGGCGCTGGGTCCCTACATTATGGGGCTTCAGCCTTACCCAGAATTGTTTCCGAGGGACAATCTTGTGACACCGGAGGTTCTGTGTAATAGGAGATGCCCTGCTTCAGTACAGGGAGCCAGAGTTGGGTGGAAGTGGATGAAGCTTTCCTGGAGGAGCGGAGGAGAGAAGGAAAAGAGCTGGGAGAATTGTAGTTTGGGCCTTGTCCTTTTTAAAAAAAAAAAACCTTTACATGAGGTAGTTATAAGATTAAGCCTTTAATTTAAACTGAGACTTGTGTTTGGAGTTTGGGGGGTCTGTAACTCCCCCTGGTGGTCACAGTCTCTAAAACCGCACTCAGGCTCCTAATCAGATACTCACTGGTAGGCCTCTTTGAACCCGTGTTTCCATTTGACTTCATGCCCCCCATATTTTGGAGCTCACACTTAAGAAGATCGTGATGGCTTCACACTTGGCTTTTCTTTGACATTCAGGTAGGCTGCAGTCAATTTAAGATGTACCGAGACTTTTTAAAATGGCTGTGATGTTCATGGCACCTTAGCTCTTCCATAGCAAATTACCTGCAAGTCAAGGAAATGTAATAAAAATGTGGGATAACTCGTCACAAAACTGAGTGAACGCATCTCATGATGCTTCTGGTCATATCTCCAGTGATGGTCTGGGTCATTCAATGTCATACTCTCCTTGAGGTGACCAAGTCCAGGCTGACCAGATTGCAAACTGAATTCTTCATCATCATGGCTCTTCTCTCTTGAGCCACAGCAACTGAGTGGTTTACATTACTAATTTGGTGGCATTGTTCTTCTCATCCTCTTCTCTCCTTCGATGTCCAGTGATACCATGGACTCTGTTCAAGCCCTACATCCAACATCTACTGGTAGGTATCACCTTACCTGCAATCACTGCCCAGTCACTCATGAGATCCTAAAAGCTCCATTCATGCAATCTTCCAATGGCACCATTAGCTCCTGCAGATCAAACCTTTTGGCGGCTTCTGTGGTGAGGAGAACATCAGCAATTTCCACAAGGGGCGCACTTACTTTTTCACACGACAGTATTCCTTTTTCATTCTGATCAGAGCACCCCGTGCCTGTGCTACAAAGTCCCCATCATAGTCATTCTGGGGCTGGCTATTTTGCTTCTCCCCAGGATGGGCTGATTGGTTCTTCTCCACTTCTCAGGGTTGGTCTTCATCTCTTTTGTTTTCTTTGGGGGGGTTCCAATAGTAGGCATGAAGGGTGAGTAGTGGGTCTGATGGATTTAAATGATATTGTGATGATTTTCAACCAAAATTTTATATTTGATATTTCTTGATAAGTTCTCTAGATACCTTAAAGTTTGAAGATGAGCACCATATAGATTTGTGTATAGATGTTTTCTAGTCTAAGACTATGAAATATTAACAAAGGAAACTTCCAAAATGTAACAATTTGGTGCTTAGATGTCCCTCAAAACTTCATCTCAAATGATATATATTTTCCGACAATTTTTGTTTGACATCTCCTCTGGTTCTTTATGAGTATCCATTGTATTTCATGTTTGCGTTTCACACCAGGCCTGTCTTGCAAGTAATTCAACATGGCACTCGCTTGGCTGTTTTGTACAAGGAAAGACAAAGCTCCTGATTCATTATCACGTTAATCATAACACATAGGCAGGTATAGATACAAATACACAGTCATATGAAAGAGTTTGGGAACCCCTCTCAGCCTACATAATAATTGACTCTCCTTTCAACAATAAAGATCACAGTGGTGTGTCTTTCATTTCCTAGGAACATCAGAGTACTGCGGTGCTTTCCGAACAAAGATTTTTAGTGACGCAGTAATTAGTTGTATGAAATGAAATCAAATGTGAAAAACTGGCTGTGCACAAATGTGTGTCCCCTTGTCATTGTGCTGATTTGAATGCCTGTCACTGCTCAGTGCTGATTACTTGGTTAGATGAGCTCGTCAAGCCTTGAACTTCATAGACAGGAGTGTCCAGTCATGAGTGGTCAAAGGTATTTAAGGTGGTCAATTACAAGTTGTGCTTCCTTCCCTTTGACTCTCCTCTGAAGAGTGACAGACAGCATGGGATCCTCAAAGCAACTCTCAAAAGATCTGAAAACAAAGATTGTTGAGTCTCCTGGTTTAGGGGAAGGTTACAAAAAGCCATCTCAGTGGTTTAAACTGTCAGTTCAACTGTAAAGAATGGAATCAGGAAATGGAAGGCCACAGGCACAGTTGCTGTTAAACCAGCAGGTCTGGCAGACCAAGAAAAATACAGGATTGGCATATGAGCAGGGTTGTGAGAATGGGTACAGACAACCCACAGATCACCTCCAAAGACCTGCAAGAACATCTCACTGCAGATGGTGTATCTGTACATCGTTCTACAATTCAGCGCAATTTGCACAAAGAACATCTGTATGGCAGGGTGAGGAGAAAGAAGCCCTTTCTGCACTCACGCCACAAACAGAGTCGCTTGTTGTATGCCAATGTTCATTTAGACAAGTCAGATTCATTTTGGAACAAAGTGCTTTGGACTGATGAGACACAAATGGAGTTATTTGGTCAGAACAAAAAGTGCTTTGCATGGCGGAAGAAGAACACCGCATTCCAAGAAAAAGACCTGCTACCTCCTGTCAAATTTAGTGGAGGTGCCATCATGCTGTGGGGCTGTGTGGCCAGTTCAGGGACTGGGGCCCTTGTTAAAGTCGAGGGTCGGATGAATTCAACCCAATATCAACAAATTCTTCAGGATAATGTTCAAGCATCAGTCACAAAGTTGAAGTTACTTATGCAGGGGTTGGATATTCCAACAAGACAATGACCCAAAACACAGCTCGAAATCTATAAAGGCATTCATGCAGAGGGAGAAGTACAATGTTCTGGAATGGCCATCACAGTCACCTGACTTGAATATCATCGAAAATCTATGGGATGATTTGAAGCAGGCTCTCCATTCACAACAGCCATCAAACTGAACTGAACTGGAGAAGAATGGTCAGAAATACCTCCATCCAGAATCCAGACACTCATCAAAGGTTATAGGAGGTGTCTAATAGCTGTTAGATTAGCAAAAGGAAGCTCCACTAAGTATTGATGTCATATCTCTGTTGGGGTGCCCACATTTATGCACCTGTCTAATTTTGTTATGATGCATATTGCATATTTTCTGTTAATCCAATAAACATAATGTCACTGCTGAAATACGACTGTTTCCATAAGGCATGTCAGATATTAAAAGGACGTTGCCACTTTGAAAGCTCAGCAAATGATAAACAACAATCCAAAGAATTAAGAGGGGTTCCCAAAATTTTTCATATGACTGTAATGTAAAGGACAACACACCTCAGTGGGCAACCCGGCCAGTATGAAGCAATGGGATGGGATGCCAGCCCATTGGAAGCTCAGGAAAGACAGGGTGTTCCTTACCATAGCCAGGAAGATGGCAGAAGATGCCAGTTTGGAGCTGGCTATAATGCCACCCCAAAAGAGTCAGACTGAGGAACAATACCTGGCCACTGTGATAGAGCAACTGGGGTGGGGGGGCTGGGGAGCACAACTGGTCATAGCTACATACTCCCCCCAATACATTAGGTGGCAGCATCCCTGGGTGGTGCTACCTGTAGGGACACCCACAAGGCATGCTGGGAACTGTAGTCCCATGGGGTGGGGGTCCTTGTTGAGTTCTGGAGGTGCCACCAGAGGGTGCTCTGAAGGTCTTTGATTGGAGACTTCCGCTTCCATTGGGCCATGCCCTTGCACCTCTCCAGGGTCTCCTCGACCCGCTTCCTACTATCACTACAGATCACAATGTCATCTGCAAACATCACAGTCCAGGGGGACTCCTGTCTAATCTCATCTGTCAGCTCATCCATCACCATTGTAAATTAGAAAGGGCTCAGAGCCAATCCCTGATGTTATCCCACCTCCATCACTCCTACCACAGACCTCACCACAGTCACACTTCCCTCTGTGAAAGCCTACCCTGACACAAACAGACGCAAGAGGCACAAGGTCAAAGCACACATATATTTTTGTTTTCTTCTCCCTCGTGGGAAACACCTTCTCCATTTCCCACAGGCACAACACAGTCCAACGAGCAGAAGCACACAATACACAAATCCTTTTTCTTTTTTCTCCTCCTGACTCTGGCTCCCATAGTAATGGCTGCTGGCTCCTTTTATAGCTCACCCGGAAGTGCTCCAGATGCTTCATGTCCTATTTCTGCCAGCACTTCCAGGTGTGGCGAAGAGCTGCTCTGTAGGGTTCAGCAGCAGCTACAGCACCCCCTGGTGGAACCCATGGATCCAAACAGGGCTGCACCAAACTCCAACTCCCATGAAGCTCTGTGGGAATCCTAGGCACCGCTGCAACCCAGGGGGGCTGCCATCTAGCTCTCCGGGGGAGGTAATACTCTGGATAGGCTAGCTCCCCTGGTCCTCCCAGCATGGAGGCCTCCCTGCTGGGTAAGGGCCCTTGCCATCCGCCACACCTTGTATATATCCTGTACCACTCTTATGTACTTCTGTGCCACTCCTGATTTCCTCGTTTAATACCACAGCTCCTCTCGGTCACCCTGTCATATGCTTTCTCCAGGTCCACAAAGGAACAATGCAACTCCTTCTGGCCTTCTTTATATTTCTCCATCAACACCCTCAGAGCAAAGTGATGGGCAATTCACAAATAATTTATTGATTTGGTACGACTCTCTTCAGTGAATCATATCAACTGATTTATTAGAGCTCAACTAGAGGACTGAAGTGCGCATGTGTCCTTCTTGGGTGATGTCGTTAGCATCTTTTACTTCGCTGGTAGATGTTTATTTCACACGAGCAAGAACGACTTGAATCATAATCCAAGACCTCATTTAATTCATCAATGCGTCGCTACTCGATGACCAGGCTAATGAAACACACATATGTACATATTGGAAGAAAACCACAAGCCATCATAAAGCACTGGGGCACAAGTGAAAAACAAAACACACATTATAAATACATTCAAAAGGAAAAAAAATATCTTCACAGATGTGTGTCTCAAGTGTGACTGATTCAAGATGGCAGAACTTCTCATAATAAGGACAACCGACAGGAAGAGGCGGGACCAGGTGGAAGGACACTGGAAGTGACATCAAGGGTGATAAAGCCATCAATCTTCCTGGCTGTAGGAGTACGAGGAGACAAGGTGTTAGAAAACAGCGCCATCCTCTGTTATTGCGGGAAATTACGATCACCTGAACATTAAAGTTGTCCCCAATGCATGACAATATACAGTGTGGCATGCAGCTGGGGGTGGTACCCAGCCTGAATGCCCAGGAGGACCAGAGGAGGGCTTGCGCCTCCTCCAGACCATGAGGGGGCGACCGCCCTGGTGGCTTTGGGGACCACAGGTATAGAATTTTAAAGCTCAGCCCTGTAGGGGCTCGTGGTCACCGCCAGGGGGCGCCCCGATACCTACGGAATGCTGGACCTCAGCACTTCCGTCACACCCGGAAGTGCTGGGGGGAAGAGGATCAGGGACACCCGGAGTGCTTCTGGATGAAGAGCCGGTACTTCCGCCACACTGCGGAGAGCCGGTGGAAGATTGCCGGGAGGCACATGGAGCACATCCAGGTGTGTATAAAAGGGGCCGCCTCCCTCCATTCAATGGCTGCAGTCGGGTGGAAGAGGACGAAGTCCTGGTGGAGAGGAGTGGAGGCGGCCTGAAGAGAGAGAAAGGCATTGTGTTGAGGGCCTGGACTTGAGGGTGATTGGTGCTGCGGCACTGGGTTGTGTGTGTCATAATTGTAAATGGGACTTGTAAATAAATGTGTGTGGTAATATAAAATCATATCTACTTGTCTGTGTCCAGGCTGTTTCCCACAACAGTCATATGAAAAAGTTTGGGAACCCCTCTTAATTCTTTGGATTTTTGTGTATCATTGGCTGATCTTTCAAAGGAGCAACTTCCTTTTAATATACGACATGCCTTATGGAGACAGTAGGATTTCAGCAGTGACATTAAATTTATTGGATTAACAGAAAATATGCAATATGCATCATAACAAAATTAGACAGGTGCATAAATGTGGGCCCCCCAATAGAGATATGACATCAGTTGAGCCTCCTTTTGCTCCTTTGAGCCTCCAGACGCTGTCCTCCTATAGCCTGTGATGAGTGTCTGGATTCTGGATGGAGGTATTTTTGACCATTCTTCCATACAAAATCTCTCCAATTCAGTTAAATTTGGTGGCTGCCGAGCATGGATCAAAATCATAAATCAATGCAATTGAACTGTTTGTAGTTAAAATGGACAAACCATGTCTAGAGTATTAAAAAAATAATTAATTTTGCATAAGATTAACTTAAATTGTCTAATTGCCTAAAAGCCTGACGTAATTTTCTGGGATTTTCCAAGCTGTTTAAAGGCCCAGTTAACAAAGTGTATATCAACTTGTGACCCACTGGAATTGTGATCTGGTCAATAAAAAGTGAAATACTCTGAGCTCTGTGAACACTGTTGGAAGAAATGCTGTGTGCAGGTCAAACGTTGTCACAGGAGGCTGGGGGTGAGACCTGTCTGGGACGCCTGGAAGGACCGGGAGGTCGTCTATACGTTCCCCGGGCCACGAGTGGGCAACCGCCCTAGATGATGAGGTGACCACGGGGATGGAGCAAGGAGGCTCAAACCCACTGGGGCCCGGGAGATCGACACTTCCGCCACACCTGGGAAGGTGGAGGGAATACCTTCCAGGGACGCCCGGAGTGCTTCTGGGTGCATGGGCAGTACTTCCGCCAAACCAGGAAGTGCTGCCGGAAGGACGTCATAACGCACCCGGAGCACATCTGGGGGGGAAGTAAAAGGGGCCGCCTTCCAACAGTCAGGGAGCTAAAGTCGGGAGCGGGAGCAGGACGAAGCTCCCGGGAGGAGAGGAAAGGCGGAGACTGAGAAGAAGGCCCATGTTAAGGGTGTTTGGTGCGGGAGCACTGTGTGCTGTGCGGGACTTTGCACTTGTAAATATTTGTGAAAATAAAGCGTGTGGGGTGGACTTAAGATGGTGTCTGTCAGTCTGTGCTGGGCTGGCTATCACAATGTCTTAAACAATATGTGAAATTAAAATTTTATATATGTTACAGCCAAAATCTGAAGTTAGAACAGTTCCCGAATTGGCCGGCCATTTCGCATTTTGGCCGAGAGGTGTCGCCAAAGTCCAAATTACTAGAAATGACCAGCGTATATGCTACTTTGGCTGGCCATTTCGCAACGTGGTGAGAACTCCCTGGCCAAAATTCAATGTACTTATGTAAGATTGCCGTCAAGTTGCGAAGATGCTTAAAACTTTCAGATGCACATTCAGAAGCAAGATTTCCATACTGCATGTGAAAGGCACAAGCAGTGATTTTATATATATATATATATATATATATATATATATATATATATATATATACACATACAGTATACATATACACATACATATATATACATACATATAAATATATACACACATACATATATACAGCTGCTGCTGTGTCGTGTGATGTGCTTCTCACGCGGCGCTTCGTATATTGAAAAGCCTGTACAGCACCTGCCATTTTTGGCTGAGTGCTTTGTCTGTCTGTCTGTCTGTCTGTCTCTGTCTCTCTCTCCTCCCCCAGATGTCCTCTGATTCTGTTGGGGGTCCCACTCCCGACACACACCCCTATGATGAGGAAGATGTTTGTGTTTACTTTAAATTGAGAGACAGATCTGTCCCCTCTGCCTTCACACGGAGCGGACATATGTTTGTTTGAAGTGTTTGGATAGAAGTTCCTGACTCAGAAATCTCCTGTGTCTCTGTGCAATTATGTGACACAAGTGTGACTATATATATATATATATATATATATATATATATATATATATATATATATATCTATATATATATATATTTAGTGGAAGTCGGCCTGGACACAGACAGGCGGACACATTGACGTCACCCACAACATGTTTGTTATATATATTTCTATTATTTACAAGTCAATAAGTCCACCACAACAACCCCAAATACTCCCCCAAAGTCCTGGCCAACACGAATGCCTTTCTCTTCTCTTCAGGCCGCCTCTTTCCCTCTCCACCTGAGCTCTGTCCTTCTCCTCACCCGACTCCAGCTATTGTATGAAGGGAGGCGGCCCCTTTTATAATCACCTGAATGTTCTCCAGGTGTTTACCAGCAATTTTCCACCGACACGCCCCAGTGTGGCGGAAGTGCCGGCTGCATCCCCGGAAGCACTCCGGGTGTCCCTGCTCTTCCCTCCAGCACTTCCGGGTGTGGCGGAAGTGCTGAGGTCTAGGGCTCCAAAGACATAGGGGCGCCCCCTGGAGGTGATCACGGGCCCCTACAGGGTGGATTTTCAAAGCTCTGTACCCGTGGCCCCCAAAGGTACCAGGGTGGTCGCCCCCACATGGTCTGGGGAAGGCGCAAGCCCTCCTCTGGTCCTCCTGGTGTCCCGGCCGGGTCGCCACCCCAGCCATCTCTGACTATATATATATATATATATATATATATATATATATATATATATACAGTATATACAGTATATATATATATACAGTATATACAGTATATATATATACAGTATATACAGTATATATATATACAGTATATACAGTATATATATATATACAGATATATATATATATAGTATATATATATATAGTATATATATATATATATATATATATATATATATATATATATATATAACGTGTAATCTCTAATCGATCACGGGGGTTGCGTTCCAGAACCCCCCGTGATAGGTGAAAATCTGCGAAGTAGAAACCATATGTTTGTATAGTTATTTTTATATATTTGAAGCCCTTATAAACTCTCCCACACTGTTAACATTATTAGAGCCCTCTAGACATGAAATAACACCCTTTAGTCAAAAGTTGAAACTGTGCTCCATGACAAGACAGAGATGACAGGTCTTTCTCACAATTAAAAGAATGCAAACATGTCTTCCTTTTCAAAGAATGAGTGTCAGGAGCAGAGAATGTCAGAGACAGAGAGAGAGAGAGAGAAAAGCAAACAATCAAAAAATCAATACGTGCTTTTGGGCTTTTAAGTATGCCGAAGCACCGCGATAAAGCTGCATTTTTTAGAGGAGCGTCCGTATCCTCTAGGCCTCTGTGCAAACAGCTCCTCTGCTGACACCCCCACCATCAGGCACAGAGAGTGAGAGAGACAGAGAAAAGCAAACAATCAAACACCGCTCGGGAAGAACATCGTATATCATTGAGGAGTTTTAGTTTATATGTAACCCATGCTCTGATTGGGTAGCTTCTAAGCCATCCGCCAATAGTGTCCCTTGTATGAAATCAACTGGGCAAACAAACTGAGGAATCATGTACCATAAATGAAAAGACCCATTGTCCGCAGAAATCTGCGAACCTGCGAAAAATCTGTGATATATATTTAGATATGCTTACATTTAAAATCCGCGATGGAGTGAAGCCGCAAAAGTCGAAGCGCGATGTAGTGAGGGATCACTGTATATATATATATATACATATATATGTGTGTGTGGATGGGCTTATAAGGAGAGTTTTAAAGAACTGAACCTAAGTGGAGGGTGGTACAGTGGTAGCGCTGCCGCCTCACAGTAAGGAGAGCTGGGTTCACTTTCTGCGTGGGTTTCCTCCCACAGTCCAAAGACATGCAGGTCAGGTCCATTGGCGATCCTAAATTGTCCTGCGGTGGGTTGGTGCCCTGCTTGGGTTTTGTTCCTGCCTTGTACCCTGTGCTGGCTTGGATTGGCTCCAGCAGACCCCTTGTGTTAGGATATAGCAGGTTGGATGATGACTGATGACTGACTGACTTCCAACTTCAACTGTATATATCCATCCATCCATCCATCATTTTTGGATAAAGAAAAATGTGACCTTAATCCTCTGCTTGCATTTTGCTCTGCCTTGCAGTCTGAGAATCAGAAGTTTAAATGAAAAAGTGAAGTTATTAGTGCAGCCAAATCTGATTAAGCCCGACGGTGAGGTGATAACATAACATAATGTAACATACAATGGACGTTCAAAAAGTTTCCACATTTTTATATTTTTGTTGGAAACGGCGAAGGCGGGAGGAGTAGTAATTGGTCGTGTCTGAGAGTGTCACATGACTGGGAAAATGTAGAAAACTGATGTCATTTGTTTTTGAAATTCTAAATAAATAGAGTTAAAAAAAAAAGGTGTGGAAATTTTTTGAATGTCTCTCATAATATAAGTGCATAAAAGTAAAGGAGTAAGGTCACGTTGAAAAAGGGTCCTAAAGTGGAGGGGGGGAGGGATAGGGGAGGTAATCACCAGACCTCTCTGTGACAAAATAAACTGTAAGAGTATTAGTACAGGACCAGGAGCTCCGTTCTCCAAAGACCTCAACTTCATGTCCAACTCCTGCTGTTCCAGGGAGGATAGCAGCTGCAGAGTAGGGAAAAAAAATACCAAATTCAAAGCCCCTCAAATTGCTGATCTGCTCCATTCTCCTTCAGTATCTCACACACACACACACACACACAAAGCATCACTTACTGGGCACCAATTTCACTGCAAGAGCAGGTGACCCTAATAAAATGACCACTCAATGCCATTCTGGCGAGCCAATTGTCTCCGTTCTTTAAATAGCTGCATATCCATCCCCTGACCCCAATTATCTAACTAACTTTGTCACCCTGTCACCACTTAATAGCTAATGTGTGCCGAGTATTGACTAATGCTTTGAAATTAGAATTTCCTTTCAAGTTTGTATTCCGTCGTTAGCAATATGTGGTTCAACAGTCAAGCCAAGGGGGGGGCAATGCAGGGTGCGTTATGCAATTCTCATCTTTCCAAGTGGATGACCCCTTCGCTCTCCCTCTTCCGTTAGCAGGCAGCTTCCTACCATGTGGACCCTCGACAGACGCAGCGCATACGACTCTCCGCTACCAGTCATTAGGTGCTCCCGGCGGCTTACTCTGTCAGTTGTTCACATTTCAAGGCAAAGTGAGTGATGTTAAGTGTCAGCTTGCTTGGATGTTTCACAGATCAAGAAACCTTCATCATATGTCTTGACAGCTCCGACGGCACGTGACGCTCTCAGAGAGCAGCGGGGTTGAGGGGGTGGGGGGCCGAGGTGGCCATGTGGATGCTGTTCAAGTGGAAGCCTTCTGGGTGTAACTGCAGATTAGTGTCACTCAGAAAGCTGTCACTTAGTGGTGGTAAACCACATAGGTGGGACAGACTCTGAAATCAATAAGCATTTTCATAAATTTACAGGAAAACTCTTAGGCTCTTTAGAGAGGTCACACAAATATCTGTTGGTTATTTGAGGTTTTCTGGATTAGTGTGTCCTGCGGTGGGCTGGCGCCTTGCCCGGAGTTTGTTTCCTGCTTTGCGTCCTGTGTTGGCTGGGTTTGGCTCCAGCAGACAACCGTGACCCTGTAGTTAGGATATAGCAGGTTGGATAATGAATGGATGGATGAGTGTGTGCGACGGACGGCTGGGACGCCCCTTCTGCATATAATCCTATGCGGGACAGTCACAGGCTGCACAACACCTCCCCCCGGGTTGCTAGATGGCAGCCCCCCTGGGTGGCAGTGGTGCCTCAGATTCCTGTAGGGCTCCATGGGAGATGGAGTCCTCCACAGCCCGGGGTGGCCACCAGGGGGTGCTGCAAGGGTTCCTGAGCCCATCTGGGCGGTTCTTCAGCCATACCCGGAAGTGGGTGATCAAGCATCTGGAGCACTTCCGGGTGGGCTATAAAAGGAGCCAGCAGCCACCACTCCGGAGGGCAAAGCTTGTGGGGAGGAGTGGTAGTGAAGAGTTTGTTTTTGTTTTGGTGCTTTGTGGGACTGTGCTGTAGCTGAGGGATACTGGGAAGACATGTCCCCCAGGTGAAGAAAAAAGAAATATTTGTTTTATTTTTACATGTTCCTGCCTTTCTATCTGTGCCGGGTTGAGTGCCAATATAGTGCCTTTCTACACGTGTCAGTAGTAAAGAGCATATTTAAGAAGCCCAAAAAAAATGTAATAAGAGATTTGAATGCCCATAAAGAAGGAAACACACTGGTAATGGAGCACGCACTGCAATACTGGGTCCAAAATGAGAGAAAAATGTGTGTGGTGGTAGACATGGCAGTTTAAGTGAGCATAGCAACAAGACACAAGCTGCTCATCCCATATCATCGAGGTCTCTCTCTTGAGTGGAGGTGTCTCCATGTTTGCTCTCCAAGGTCTTCTGTGCAAGCACAAAACAAAATGAGTAAGACTCAAGACTGGAAATTCAATGGCCTGTCAGGGCAAATGAGAAATACACCCAGGTTAGGATGTACACCACCGCTATTAGCGCAGAACTGGTAAAAACAAGTGAGACTCTGGTAGACCCATCTATGGTCTGATCAGCAGTCGTCATCATAGGAGAGTTGCAGCCATGGCCCCCACATTCTAACGCGGGCCCCTAGGCCAGGATCTCTGGCGGGCCCTTCACCTAGGGTTAAGGAAAATGTGATACCCAATAGGATTTAAATGTACTGTAGGTATACAATTTAGTTGAAGATCCATACGGTTCTATGACGCTTAGTTTTTTATGTACCCCGGCATTTTTGATATACTTTTCTAATGTAGGGTTTCTAATAGGAAATTTTCCAACTAAAATAATGGCGGTTGTCGCAGGCCTCAATTTTCTTGCAAAAAGCTGGAAATTATGTCTTTTTGAAAATGGAAGCAATTTTGAAAAAAATCTAAATTTTAACTTTAACTCTTTATATCTGCAGAAATAAGTGATGTAAATGTTTAATTTTTTTGTGTAGTATTTCTTATTTAATTGTGTTTAAAACCATGTATAATTTAAGTTTATTCTTTATAATATTTATAAATAAAGAACATATAAAACTATATGACACCAAATCAGCAATTAATATCAAAATTTTCGACCAGTGAAGAGGTCTACGCTTTATTTGAATTCGTAAAATGTCAAAGCGAGAAAGTTGTAGAATTTTTTTTTTTTTTTATCTGAAACTTTTTTTTATATTGTTTTTAGTTAAATATTTTATGCTGAAGTTGACACTCAACGCTGTAGGATCAATTCTTGCTTTCTGTTCATACGTTTTGTTTGTGCATAATATCTACACATCCCACGCCGGGCCGCTGTGATCCCGGGCCCCTGGCTAGAGCCATGTCAGCCCCTCCCTTCCAGCCTTATGGGGGCCATGGTTGCAGCCCACAAGTCATTCATCAATGGTGGAAACGAAGATATACATGAAAACACAAGGACTGTGGATATGCGCGGCCTAGCATTACCAAGTTAAGCTGAAGTAGTGTTAAACTGGAACATTTTTGCTTTTAAGTGTAAAGGTACGCCAGCTTCAAAGTTGGGTGCTTACCGTTTTGTGTTAAACACGGGGACGCGCGGCGTGTCTATGCACACTTGGAGCCTGAATACTGTAATGGCCGGCACGAGCCTCCTTGCAAGGTGTTCATTTTCACGTGTCGGTGTTCTCGCAGCCTACCCGTCGCGGGCAGTTTAAAGTGTAGCGCCCGTGGGAAAACAAAATGCCGGTATTTGCATTTTGGTAGTGAAATAGTGAGTAACAGACGGGGATCCTGTATTTTAAGTACTGTATGGATATACTTACCGGAGCGAAGTCTTCGGCGTGCTCGAGCTCAGTACAACTGATACACGTCTGTCGGCCTTACGTGCGCGACCGGCAGATGTCCGATTTTAAAAAGAAAGTCGCTTGGGCTGGCGTGAACGCGCTAGCCTCTACCTGGATAATTAGGTGGAGTAGACGGAGCTGGCGGATTGGCTGAAATATCATATCGGGCATTTTTAAGGGGTTGCCGGCCAACAGAGGACGCCAGTTCCAGTGGACCTAAAGGAGAGGTAGAGACAATCACTGCTGAGCTACGGAGGGAGTCTTTCTTTCTTTCTTTCTTTTTTTCGTTTGTCCGTAAATTCATCCTTCAGCAGGTACACAATGCTGGGAAAACCTCGTAAATAAATTTTAAATTTAAACTAGACAATTGTGTTGCCCTCTTAATAATAGAGTACATTTCAATAATTATACTTGGTATTTCTATCTGTCTATCTATCTGTTATATAGTGCCTTTCACATTTATCTATCTGTCTGTCTAGTGCCTTTCATCTGTCTATCTATTGTGGACACTAGGGGTCGATGTTGCCCCGTCAAACCCACTAGACAGACGTCCAAGACACACTTGTAAAAAGCACCAAGGAAAATTTAAATATTTTTTTTTTTTCAGATACAGTGCACAAAGCCCCACACTCACCACAATTCTCCAATAATTATACAATAATCAATAATCACAATATCCTCCACTCCTCCCAGCAGCTCCGTCACTCTACTACCCAGCTCCAGCTCTCTTTGCTGGGTTTTCACCAGTCCTTTAAATAGTCCATGACCCAGAAGTGTTCCTTCTCTTCTTAGGGGTCAAACGCCACATCATCTGTCCTCAAGTAGCCCGGAAGTACTGCAGGCTTTTGTCCTCGTGACCCCGAAGTATTTCTGGGTTGTCGTAACAGTAGGAGGCCCCAGGTTCTTTGCGAGCTCCCCCTGGCAGCACCCACAGCACCCAACAGGGCTGAGGAAACTAACTACATGTCCCAGGATGCCCTGAGGGAATCTGGGGAAACATTGCTGTCCAGGGGAGCTGCCACCTAGCGTCCTGGGGGAAGCAGTGCTCTGAAAAATCTGCCTTCTTCCATTCTTCATTTTCAGGGATGACTGAACCTATCTATCTATCTATCTATCTATCTATCTATCTATCTATCTATCTATCTATCTGTTATATGGTGCTTTTTCTATCTGTTTATCTGTTATATGGTGCTTTATCTATCTATCTATCTATCTATCTATCTATCTATCTATCTATCTATCTATCTATCTATCTATCTATCTATCTATTATATAGTTCCTTTCCCATCTATCTATCTATCTATCTATCTATCTATCTATCTATCTATCTATCTATCTATCTATCTATCTGTTATATGGTGCTTTATCTATCTATCTATCTATCTATCTATCTATCTATCTATCTATCTATCTGTTATATGGTGCTTTATCTATCTATCTATCTATCTATCTATCTATCTATCTATCTATCTATCATGTAGTGCCTCTCCAGTTCAACTATAATGACTGTTTGTATCCCACCTCACATGAACTGATATGCCTGGTGATTGATCTCCAGCCTTAACTGTCATCTTTCTTCTTTGAACACACCGGACACCTCAATGCACATTTTGGTTTAGTCCTTCAGTGTTTAGCAGGTGGTCTGGTGATCATTTACTCTCTCTATTAACATCACCTTTTCTTCCCTTCATCTTTTTCCTGGTTGTCTGAGGGACAGGTCGTCTTTGCCTCTAGTTGCCAGTCTTTCAATGCTTATTCTCTCTATACATCTGGAAATCTTTTTAAAATTTCACCCATTTGTAACTATGAGTGTGGTGAGGGTCACCAGTTCATGGGGGGTCATGAGGTTGCTGGTGAGGGGTATGTGGCACTCCTGATATCTCTGCAAAAGGACAAAGGTCCAAGTCTTTAGAGTTCTGGTGTTCCCTGTTTGTGAGACATGGACACTCTCCAGGGGCCTGAGATTAAGACTGGACTCCTTATTGAGTGTCACTTCAGAAAATCCTTGGGTATCGTTGGTTTGACTTTCTGTTGCTCATGGAGTTCCGAGTGAGGCACATGACTTGCATGATGAGGGAGAGTCATCATCAAGTCCTTCCATGAGAACCCTAAACACAAAGAGGACTGTTTCATTTATGTTAGGTAGAATGCCCAGAGGGGACTGAGTGGTCTCATGGCCTCGGACCCCCTGCAGATTTTATTTTTTTCTCTCCAGCCGTCTGGAGTTTTTTTTTTTGTTTGTTTTTTCTGTCCTCCCTGGCACATCGGACCTTACTCTTATTCTATGTTAATTAGTGTTGTCTTATTCTAATAATTAATTTGTCTTTTATTTCTCTTTTCTTCCTCATGTAAAGCACTTTGAGCTACATTATTTGTATGAAAATGCGCTATAGAAATAAATGTTGTTGTTTTTGTTGTTGTTGTCAGTTAAGGCACTACGGCCATGTGGCGTGATTCCCTGAGGGTGATCCGGCTCATTGTTGGGGACCTGAGCGACTGGACCAGGCCAAAGGGTCACCCACGTAACACCTGGCTGCGGCAGATAGAGGGTCATTGCCAGGAGGTCTGCCTGGGGGGTTGCCAACTGGGATCCTGAGTTATTTTGTCGTGTGGTGGGTGTGGCAACACGCTGTACCAGTGCATGCTCCCCAACTTGACTTGACTTGACTAAGCAGTTACATGAGGAATATGTAGTTATTTTTTTTAATTTCGTAAGAGCATTTTCATCCTGATTTTCATTCTGCTTTTCCAGGTGTTCTGGTTGTTTAATTCATTATTTACTAATTAGTGGGTCTGACTCTGAAGTCGTTGCATCTTTCATCATCCCGGGTGTCTGCTCTGCTTGTTGCTAATTGTCACTATTAGAGTTAAATGAAAGGAGCAAACTATGCAGAAAAATAATAAGTAAACAACAAGAGAGTATCTGTCTCGGCCCGGGGATGATCTACAGTTAGGTCCATAAGCACTTTCTTATTTTGAAAAGTGTCATGCGTGTGCGTTAGAGGATCGCCGTCTGAATCCCTCCCAGGTACGTACAGTTATGTCCATAAATATTTGGACAGAGACGACTTTTTTCTCATTTTGGTTCTGTACATCACCACAGTGAATTGTAAATGAAACAACTCCGATGCAGTTGAAGTGCAGACTTTCAGCTTTAATTCAGTGGGTGGAACTAAATGATTGCATAAAAATGTGAGGGAACTCAAGTATTTTTTTAACACAATCCTTCATTTCAGGGGCGCAAAAGTAATCGGACAATTGACTCAAAGGCTATTTCATGGTCAGGTGTGTTCAAGTCCGTCGTTATGGCTTATCAATTAACAGATAAAAGGCCTGGAGTTGATTTGAGGTGTGGTACTCACATGTGGAAGATTTTGCTGTGAACAGACAACATGCGGTCAAAGGAGCTCTCCATGCAGGTGACAGAAGCCATCCTTAAGCTGCGAAAACAGAAAAAACACATCCGAGAAATGGCTACAATATTACGAGTGGCAAAATGTACAGTTTGGTACATCATGAGAAAGAAAGCAAGTGCTGGTGAACTGAACAACGCAAAAAGACCTGGACGTCCACAGAAGACAACAGTGCTGGATGATCACAGAATCATTTCCATGGTGAAGAGAAACCCCTTCACAACAGCCCACCAAGTGAACAACACTCTCCAGGGCTTGGTTGGCGTATCGATATCCAAGTCTACCATAAAGAGAAGACTGCATGACAGTAAATACAGAGGGTGCACTGCAAAGGTGCCAGCCACTCATAAGCCTCAAGAATAGAAAGGCGAGATTGGACTTTGCTAAAGAACATCTAAAAAAGCCAGCAGAGTTCTGGAAAAATATTCTTTGGACTGATGAGACCAAGATGAACCTCTACCAGAATGATGGCAAGAGAAAAGTATGGAGAAGGCGTGGAACAACTCATTATCCAAAGCATAGCACATCATCTGTAAAACACGGTGGAGTCAGGCAGTGTGATGGCTGCCAGTGGGACAGGGACACTCGTGTTTATTGATGAGGTGACACAGGACAGAAGGAGCTAAATGAATTCTGAGGTATTCAGAGACATACTGTCTGCCCAAATCCAGCTAAATGACGTCAAACTGATTGGGCGGCGGGCGTTTCATGATACAGATGGACAATGACCCAAAACATACAGCCAAAGCAACCCAGGAGTTTATTAAAGCAAAGAAGTGGAAAATTCTTGAATGGCCAAGTCAGTCACCTGATCTTCACCCAACTGAGCAGGCATTTCACTCGTTGAAGACTAAACTTCAGACAGAAAGGCCCACAAACAAACAGCAACTGAAAGTAAAGGCCTGGCAGAGCATTAAAGAGGAGGAAACCCAACATCTGGTGATGTCCAGGAGTTCAAGACGTCAGGCTGTCATTGCCAGCAAAGGATTTTCAATCAAGTATTAGGAATGAACATTTTATTACCAGTTATTTAATTTGTCCAATTACTTTTGAGCCCCTGAAATGAAGAGATTGTGTTCAAAAAATACTTTAGTTGCCTGACATTTTTATGCAATCATTTTGTTCAACCCACTGCATTAAAGCTGAAAGTCTGCACTTCAACCGCATCTGAGTTGTTTCATTTAAAATTCATTGTGGTGATGTACAGAAACAAAATTAGAAAAAAGGTGTCTCTGTCCAAATATTTATGGACCTAACTGTACGTACCTGGGAGGGACTCAGAGGGCGATCCTCTAACGCACACGCATGACACTTTTCAAAATAAGAAAGTGCTTATCTTGTTACAATTAAAATCGGTTGGCAAACTGTATCCAGGTGGGGGCGCTCTTTCTCCCCTGGGATGTGTTTCTTGATGCAGAACAGACTAGAGCCAATTCCATCCCTTTTGTGACTATGGCAGAAATAATTAGTCTGTCAGGACGGTGACAGCAGTCTGTCGCTGAAGCTGCTCCTCTGTCTGGAGATGATCCTGTTCAGTGGATGCAGTGGATTCTCCATGATTGACAGGAGTCTGCTCAGCGCCCGTCGCTCTGCCACGGATGTCAAACTGTCCAGCTCCGTGCCTACAATAGAGCCTGCCTTCTTAACAAGTTTGTCCAGGCGTGAGGCGTCTTTCATCTTTATGCTGCCTCCCCAGCACACCACCGCATAGAAGAGGGCACTCGCTTTATAGCTTTGTGCAGATAGATAGACAGATAGACAGATATTTTATTAATCCCAAGGGGAAATTCAAATACTGTAGCAGCAGCATACTGATAAAAAACAATATTAAATTAAAGAGTGATAACAATGCAGGCATAACAGACAATAATTTTGTATAATGTTAACGTTTACCCCCCCCAGGTGGACTGTCAGTCTGTCGCTGAAGCTGCTCCTCTGTCTGGAGATGATCCTGTTCAGTGGATTCTCCATGATTGACAGGAGTCTGCTCAGCGCCCGTCGCTCTGCCACGGATGTCAAACTGTCCAGCTCCGTGCCTACAATAGAGCCTGCCTTCCTCACCAGTTTTCCCAGGCGTGAGGCGTCCCTCTTCTTTATGCTGCCTCCCCAGCACACCACCGCGTAGAAGAGGGCACTCATCACAACCGTCTGATAGAACATCTGCGGCTTCTTATTACAAAATACAAAACAAAAAGAGATATATGTATTTAACTTGCTTTAAAAGTTAACTTTCATTCCCAATGATACAATGTAGTGAGAGGTCAAGCAAAATGACACCTTTTATTGGCTAACTAAAAAGATTATAATAATCAATGCCTGAAGAAGCTTTGTAAGCTTCCATATCGTAATCTTTTTAGTTAGCCAATAGAAGGTGTCATTTTGCTTGACCTCTCACTACGTTCATAATGACTTACACGGTATAGCACCCTAGTACTACAATACAATGTAAAATCCATTTATACATACATATTCAGGCCAGAAAGAAGCAAAGGAATATCACAGCCAAGTGGGGTAATGCTGACAACCAGATGTCCCATCCAGAGGAATAATGACGGCATGAGAAGACGCTTCTGACTTTGTGCAGGACCCTCGTCATTATAATCACTCACATATAGATAGATAGATAGATAGATAGATAGATAGATAGATAGATAGATAGATAGATATGAAAGGCACTATATAATAGATAGAAAGATAGATAGATAGATGTGAAAGGCACGATATGATGATAGATAGATAGATAGATAGATAGATAGATACTTTATTAATCCCCAAATTCCCATACTCCAGCAGCAGCATACTGATAAAAAACAATATTAAATTAAAGAGTGATAACAATGCAGGTATAACAGACAATAACTTAGTATAATGTTAACGGTTAACCCCCGGTGGAATTGAAGAGTTGCATAGTGTGGGGTCTCCTCAGTCTGTCATATTTACATGTTCATAAGATTCTGGTCAAATCTGGGCAACTGCCAGGCATAGAATTCTTATCCAATGTGGGGACGTGCTGTTTATTTGTGGACTGAACTCAAATAACACCTTTGCATGTTTTTCATCATTTATGGCTGACTGTGTTTTTTTTTAACCATATTGGTCATTCAGACGTCAGCACGTTTAAAATTGCCTGCTCGTGTGCCCTTCACATGTTTTCTGCCCATGCTCTGTATATGCATTTAATTATTATTATCATTCCTGGTGGCTCCGTAATCTGTACTAACCCCTACTTTCTCTGCTGTCCTTTTTCCGGTTTTCTGTGGTGGTGATCTGCGCCACCACCACCACCTGATCAAAGCACCGCAATGTCCAAACGTTGATGGATTGAAGTCCAGAAGTCCCCATGACCGTCATCATCAACTTCTTCCTTGTGAACCCTGAATACAATGAGGACTGACTATGAGGTCATTTATGTTAAGTAGAATGCCTAGACGGGGCTGGGTGGTCTCGTGGCCTCGGAACCCCTGCAGATGTTATTTTTTTTTTTCCAGCCATCTGAAGTTTTTTTTTTTTTTTGTCCTTCCCGGCCATCGGGCCCTACTTTTATTCTATGATAATTAGTGCTCCCTAATTCTATTTTCTTATTTATTTTGTCTTTTTCCTCTTTCTTCATCATGTAAAGCACTTTGAGCTGCTTAATTTGTATGAAAATGTGCTATAGAAATAAATGTTATTGTTATTGTTGTTGTTGCTGCGGTGGGCTGGCACCCTGTCTGGGGTTTGTTTCCTGCCTTGCACCCTGTGTTGGCTGGAATTGGCTCCAGCAGATCCCCGTGACCCTGTAGTTAGAATATAGAGGGTTGGATAATGGATGGATGGATGTTGTTGTTGTCCTCTTGTAATGGAGCCTACCTTACTCGATATTAGGTATAAGAAGGATGTTAGGGATGCTAAAAGACAGCTAGAGAGGAATACAGCAGATAAGGTGAAAGACGACCCTAAGAGATATTTTCAGTATTTTAGTAGTAAAAGAACAGTCAAGGAGGAGGTGAAGTGCATCAGGAATAGTAAAGGAGGAATTAAAATATGGGGGCGGCACGGTGGCGCAGTGGTAGCGCTGCTGCCTCGCAGTTAGTAGACATGGGTTCACTTCCCGGGTCCTCCCTGCGTGGAGTTTGCATGTTCTCCCCGTGTCTCCGTGGGTTTTCTCCGGGCACTCCGGTTTCCTCCCACAATCCAAAGACATGCAGGTTAGGTGGATTGGCGATTCTAAAACCCTGCCCAGGATTGGTTCCTGCCTTGTGCCCTGTGTTGGCTGGGATTGGCTCCAGCAGACCCCCGTGACCCTGTATTCGGATTCAGCAGGTTAGAAAATGGATGGATGGATGGAATTAAAATATACAGACAGCGAAACAGAAAATGCCCTAAACTTGCAATTTTCTGAAGTCTTCACATACGAGGAAGTAGATAAACTCCCATCAGTAACAGGGACTACTAAGGAGGCACTGAGTGATCTGGAAATTGTAGAGAGAGAAGAGCTGCTGAGATTAAATAGACTGAACTCAAACAAATCACCAGGATCAGATAATATTTATCACAGGGTGTGTAAGGAGGTTAGCGAGTACAGATATAAACTCTTGATGCATATTTTAGGGAGTCAGTGCACACCGCAGAAATTCTGAAGGACTGGAAAACGGCAAATATTATACCAGCGTTTTTCAGCCTTTACGTATTTGCAACCTGAGTTTTCATAACAGTTTTAATTAGATAGATAGATAGATATGAAAGGCACTATATGATAGATAGATAGATAGATAGATAGATAGATAGATAGATAGATAGATAGATAGATAGATAGATAGATAGATAGATACTTTATTAATCCCAAGGGGAAATTCACATAATCCAGCAGCAGTATACTGATACAAAGAAAAAATATTAAATTAAATAGTAATAAAAATAAAAAAAATGAAAAAGCAGACAATAATTTTGAGTACTAAAATAACTTTGAGTAATAGTATAATTATAATAATTATAATAATAATAATTGCGCCCCCCCCTAACATTTTTTTGAAAGGAGCCCACTAATACCAATTTGTTCTTTTTTAATTAATGATGTATCAAAGACTGGCAGCACGGTGGCGCAGTGGTAGCGCTGCTGCCTCGCAGTTAGGAGTCCCGGGTTTGCTT